>NC_052512.1:6286528-6339732 GCF_014356525.2 Nilaparvata lugens | reverse complement strand
ACTAAATGAATATCACATGTTAACATCGTATATCGCAATTTATTTATCAAAATAGTTTAAGACAATCACTCCATATATTATGTAAAAACTTTATTTATTTTTCTATTATAAAGTTGAAGAAGCCTAATTCTGAAGCAACCAATTACATTGAGTTTGCTAGATTAAAAGCCAATCAGAAAGAAGCTTACAATCATTCAAGGAAGAGATGACATTTTTCTGAAAACCACTTTCTTCTGGCTTGTGATCTCGTTCTGAGAGGATGCACATGGAGTTTAGGGTTCTTTCTTCCTTAAATTTTAAAATTATCAAGCCTATCCCTCTTTTAAATGTGAAATATTTGTGATTAATGTTAATTTATCTGTGAACTCAGTGTTGTTGAAGTGTTCGTAATTGTAATCAATTCCCATAAATATATCTTTAATTTGGAAAGAAATCTATAAGAAACCTGGACCACGCGCGAGCCCAGCGGAGACGAAAGGGACCTGCATAATTAATTATTGGAAATAATTTATTCATTCTACGAGACCGTCAAGAACATCATTAATGTGAGTGTTAGATCAAACGAGCTCGTTAAAAAGGACTTTCTGTTCAGAGTTGGGAAATTAGTCAAAGCGCTATATAAATTAACTTAAGTCAAGGAGAATTCGCAATGTGTTGAGTGCTATCACATAGTTTATAAGAACGTTTTATAAATTTATTTGATATATGTAGGAAGCTTACTTCCATGCACGGCCCGGACTCATTAAAAACCCTGAGATTTTATCTTTTAAATGTCAATTTTATTAATTATTATTTGCTAATTGATCAAAATATGTCATATCAAATCTATAGACCGAACAGGTTTTAAATTGTAGAATTTGGAATTGACTTGAAGTCCATGTATCAGTATTAAATACAAATTCACAATTTTCAAAGCTCACAAAAGTGAATGCTATTAAACCTTGTGATAATTGTTAAACTGTTGAAGAATTTATATATATTGAAAATTTATAGATATAGAATATTTTATATACAAGTTAAGTAGATAGGAATAAAACGTCTCATTCAAACTCAGACAAAGAATGATTGTTTATTTAATCAACATCATAATCTTAGCTGTCTCCATAGAGATAGTGAAAGACGTCACCTGAGGCTTCCGTAACTACCCCCCTCCAGTCTTCCCTATCTCTATTATAGAGATGTGAATAGAACTCATAAAAACGGAACATGGAAAACAACATAATAAAAACATTTTGGAAATCTTTCCTTACTCATCTCCATTATAGTTCCTTTTCGATCTTCTAATCTCACTCAAATGCACAATTTCATGTCTACCTCGTCCATTGTTGTGTTGCTTTTTTACCTCCACTCGGTTCCTATGTAGTAGATCAATCACTTCATATGGTCCAACAAATCTATGATCCGATTTCGTTCTCTTGTGATGATTTTTCTTGAAGATTATGTCACCTACTTTTATTTTATTCATGTCTTCAGCCACCTCCAATTATACTTTTTGTCCTCCGAACTTTCTCGTTCATGATTTTTCTCTCCACTTCTCTATGCTCCTCTGGATGCTCAACTAACTCAAATGGTGAAAAATTTGTTGAAGAATGTATGCTACTATTATATGCCAGAATAGCTCTTGCCATTGCTTCTTCCCCACAGATGTTTCTATCAACTTCTAATAAGTGCAAATGTTCAGTTAGCGTGCTATGTAAACGTTCCATCATTCCATGAGATTGCGGATGTCCTACTGTAGTGAAGTGGCTGTCGATACCAGTTCCTCTAAAAGTTTTTTGATCCGATTGTTGTCGAATTCTTTTCTTTTATCCATTAACAACATGTTGGGGGTATTGAAGAGCCCAAAAAATGCTAGTAAATTTTGTTCCATGCACTTGGCTGTTTTATTCTTTAAAATCCATGCAGAAGCAAGCCTTGTAAAACAATCGATTGTAGTAAGATACTTCAGTTTATTGTAATAGAAAATGTCAACTTGAATTATTTCTGCTGGTCTTGCGGGAGTAGGTGTGACCATCTGAGGCGTCTTGTAAGGCTTTCTGTCATATTTTGCTATATTGCATGCTGCACACTTTCCAGCACATTCTTATTGTTTTGGCCATATTCAGCCATAATACTGCCGTTTCAGATGTTGCAACGTTTCCTTTTCCCCTCTATGGTTGGTCCTTCCAATGTGATATTGTTCTACAACTTCTTGTTGTTCTCTTCTATCTTCAACTGTTTTAACTTGTCTATCACAAATTATCAAGTGTATTTTTGAGTCCCAGCATTCATCTTTATGAAAGCTCTTAATTTTATCAATAAAATCTTTTTCCTTGGAAAATATAAAATAAACTTTCCCCCTTACCATCAACTGCTTTATTGTATGTTTCAGTTCATCATCTGTCGCCTGAGGGCCAATTGTAATTGTATAAGTATGAATTGGGCCATAACGATGGGTAGTTTTTGTTATACCTCCAAAGTTTTGTCTTTCAAGAATTATTTGATTACATTTATCATTTATAATGCAATTTTCCATCACTTCCAAATTAATTTGCTTCACTTGTAGAGGATTTATATTCCGAGATAAACAATCAGCAACTACATTATCTATTCCCTTAATGTGTTGAATTTTGAATGAGTAAACAGCAAATTTTTCTTTCCACTTGGTTATCCTGGCGGATGTTTCTTTCAGCTTATTCATCCATAAAAGTGGCATGTGATCTGTTCTTAGCACAAATTCATTTCTGTAAAGGTATGGTCTAAAATTCTCAACACACCATACAATAGCAAGAAATTCCCTTTCAATTGTACTATAACGCCTCTCGGCCGGAGTAAGTTTCCTGCTTGCAAAAGCAACCGGTTTCTCATTTTGGGATAGTACACCTCCTATTGCTTCCCCACGAGCATCTGTTGTTAATGTAAAGGGTTGTTGAAGATCTGGAAACTGAAGTATAGGCGTTGAACAATTGCTTCTTTACACTTTTCAACTGCTTGGATATCATCTGATGATATGTGGAACTTCACACCTCTTTTTAATAAGTTTGTTAATGGTTCAGTCATCTGTGCAATTTGTGAATGAATTTTCTATAATAGCCGACCATGCCTAAAAATGTTTTTATCTCTTTCAAATTCTTTGGAATTGGAATGTCTTTTATTGCACTAATTTTCTGGCTGTCAGGACGAACTCCACTTTCCGAAATCACATGACCATGAATTTCACTTCAGATTGACACAAGTTAGTTTTTTACCTTTGACAGCTTAAGGCCAAACTTCCTTATTCTTTCAAATAACTGTGTGAGATGTGCTTTATGATCTTCGAGATTCTTGCTGAACACAATGATATCATCCATGTAGATTTGTATTGCTTCTTCATTTATGTCTTCTAAAAACTCATCCATCAGCCTTTGAAACGTTGGTACTGCGTTTTTCAACCCAAAAGGCATCCTTGTAAATTCATAATGTCCTCTCTCAAAGCTAAATGCTGTCTTCTCCATGTCCCTTGGATTCATTCTTATTTGATGGTATCCCGACTTTAGATCCAGAGTGCTGGAAACTTTAGCTCCGTGCATTCTGTCAATCATATCCTCTAGCCTTGGAAGGGATATCTCTCCAACTCTGTTTGATCATTTAAAACTCTGAAATCTACAACCACCCTATGTTTTGGCGGTTCTCCAGGGGAAGACTTTTTTGGTACAACCATAATGGATTACAAAATGGAGAGATAGACTTTTTTATAATGCCCTGTTCTAGCATATCCTTAATGTGTTCTCTAATGATTTTTTTCATTGCATGTGGATACCTTCTGGCTTTTATAAATATTGGTTTTGATGACTTTAATTGAATTGAGTGCTGAACTCTCCCTGTTGTTGTCAGACTCTTTCCTTCATTATATGAAGTGTCCTTATACTTTTCCAGCATATAGAAGGCTAATTTTTCTTGTTCCTTGTCTATAAATTGTTCATTACAATTTCCTCTCACAATGGAACCCATAAGTAAATGTTCTTCTTTAGCAATTGAATTTTTGATTTATAATTTCTATCCCCCAACTTGATTATCCATTGACCATTTATATTGATAGGAGCAGCTCCAAGATCTCTCATCATATCACAACCAATTATCACATCATACTTGTTGTTCATTATTTCTGTTGATACATGAACTCTCATAATTTTTTTAAAACCAATCAATCCAAACAGATTTAAATCTACTTCCCCTTTTAAAGCTTTTCTTCCTGTCAAAGTTAACATTTCACAAGAACACCCTTCTATTTTCAAACTATGATCAATTTTTATTAATGCTTCTTCCGAAATTATTGTACTGTCCGATCCTGTATCATACAAGCAATAAACATCCCAACTCTTCACATAAAATATAGGTAGCTCTCCTTTTTTGCAATCCACTTTTTGTTCCTTGCTACCTATATTCCTCATCCGAAATCCTCAATCTTTATTCCTACCTTTCTTTGTCGATAATTTGGTTGATTTATTTTCCTTCAATTCAGGCCAGTCTTTTTCATTTTTCTCTCGATATTGACTTTCATAACAGTAACAGTGAATATCTTCTCTTATTCTCAACCACTCTCCAATTTGAGTGTCTATGACTAGCTTCTTTCCAATAAGACTCCTCATCTTTGACAATTTGAATAGTCTCTTCTAAAGACTGAGGTTTTGCAATTTTCACACTCGTACATACTCGCTCCGAAGCTGCTCTTAACAAAACTTCCATTGATAACTCTTCATAAATTTTATTTCTCCATACCCCTTCCTCTTTACACGAATCTAAAACTTTCGATTTCAATTCTTTAACCAATTGCGATAACCGATTGGCAAAACTACCAATTGACTCTCCCAAATCACGATTCAATTCCAACACTCTCATTGCCATTGCAGATACTGGTTTCCTTGCACCTGCATAACGTTCCTTAAGGGCTTTTTTAACATCCTCCCAAGATGAACTGAACGATACTCCCAAATCAACCATAATTGATGTACTTATTCTAGACAAGAAAAACGAATGCAGGTTTGTAGTTGTTAATTCATCAAAATTGCTGTCAATAATTTGAGAATGGATGGCATCCATTCTCTCTAAGAGTAGACTAAGTTCTTTTACCTCTCCTTGGAACTCCTGAATTGATCCGATCAAATTCGTGAGACATTTCACGTCCATAAGTGGTGGTTCTTTCCCGATAATTTCAATATTTGATGCAATTTCCTTTTTCCTCCTTGGCATTTTCAAAATCTATCCGAAAATTCCTATTAACTTCAACTAAAAATACTAGATAATATTTTGGTTTCGGCACCAGTTAAGTAGATAGGAATAAAACGTCTCATTCAAACTCAGACAAAGAATGATTGTTTATTTAATCAACATCATAATCTTAGCTGTCTCCATAGAGATAGTGAAAGACGTCAGCTGAGGCTTCCGTGACTTACATATTGTTTTATGGGAATGTATTTTGTGTTTTATGTCAGCATACAAATCATAGAAGTTTATTTTATCCTAATTCATCTCGTGATATACAGTTTGAGCTGTCTTGGTACCAAGAAATATTCGTCTGCAGCATATAAAATTATTAAATCAATTAATATCGATCTTATTAAGAGCACTCAGTATTTATCATCCTTTGATGATAGTCATACTGGTCCGTCAGAAAAAATACATTGGTAATTATAATAATAAGGTTCCAGTTATATCATATAAGGATCCAGAGAGCATCAAGAACTGGCGTTGTAAGTTCTAAGGAATTTCAGAAGGATAAATTGGTGAATACCTGTATTCATGACAAGCGTTTTAAAAATCAACTAGAAAAAACTATAGTTGGTCTTTATTATTCTCTATTGTGTGCATGGTTACTGATAATCAGTCATCAACTATTCTTTTGATTTCCTCATTGGTATTCTTCAAGAACTTCATAGAAGCAGCGGTAAGAATTAATAATCACCAGTCATTGAACCCTGTGGTGATTAATTATATTTGGAAAATTCATGTATCTACCACTGAGCTAGAGCTGTGGTTTGAACCCAGCAATTTTGCGAGCCAGACGGCCTTAATTATTTGTGAATTTATTCGCAAATTAGGGATTTTAGCAACTGCTCTTACAAATATCAAATTTACCATTTTACATAATATCACCCAACAAGTGAGGCAAAGGTTTACCATTTCACATAATGACTTCACAACGTGGGACTATTTTATAAGAGATGAACCCCCAGGAAGTACGTTTTCACAACATTTAAAACATTTGAACATTTAACATTTAAACATTTAACATTTAAACATTTAAACATTTAAACATTTAAACATTTAAACTTTAAACATTTAAACATTTAAACATTTAAACATTTAAACATTTAAACATTTAAACATTAAACATTTAAACATTTAAAATTTAAACATTTAAACATTTAAACATTTAAACATTTAAACATTTAAACATTTAAACATTTAAACATTAAACATTTAAACATTTAAACATTTAAACATTTAAACATTAAACATTTAAACATTTAAACATTTAAACATTAAACATTAAACATTTAAACATTTAAACATTAAACATTTAACATTTAAACATTTAAACATTTAAACATTTAAACATTTAAACTTTAAACATTTAAACATTTAAACATTTAAACATTAAAACATTTAAACATTTAAACATTTAAACATTTAAACTTTAAACATTTAAACATTTAAACATTTAACCATTTAAACATTTAAACATTTAAACATTTAAACATTTAAACATTTAAACATTTAAACATTTAAACATTTAAACATTTAAACATTTAAACATTAAACATTTAAACATTTAACATTAAACATTTAAACATTTAAACATTTAAACATTTAAACATTTAAACATTTAACATTTAAACATTTAAACTTTAAACATTTAAACATTTAAACCTTTAAACATTTAAACATTTAAACATTTAAACATTTAACATTTAAACATTTAAACATTAAACATTCAAACATTTAAACATTTAAACATTTAAAACATTTAAACATTTAAACATTAAACATTTAAACATTTAAACATTTAAACATTTAAACATTAAACATTTAAACATTTAAACATTTAAACATTTAAACATTTAAACATTTAAACATTTAAACATTTAACATTTAAACATTTAAACATTTAAACATTTAAACATTTAAACATTTAAACATTTAAACATTTAAAACATTTAAACATTTAAACATTTAAACATTAAACATTTAAACATTTAAACATTTAACATTTAAACATTTAACATTTAAACATTTAAAACATTTAAACATTTAAACATTTAAACATTTAAACATTTAAACATTTAAACATTTAAACATTTAACATTTAAACATTCAAACATTCAAACATTCAAACATTCAAACATTCAAACATTCAAACATTCAAACATTTAAACATTTAAACATTTAAACATTCAAACATTCAAACATTTAAACATTTAAACATTCAAACATTAAGAGAAATGCTAAACCGTCGACTTGAATCTTAGACCTCACTTCACTTGGTCAATAATTCAATTTCCTATTCGATCGGCCACAGGCAGCCATAGCGAGTAAGGGTGTCTTTAATTGAGGATGAAATGAGGTTGATTTCTCCACCTTTCTTTCGGGTGAGTCAGTTATTTCAATCTTTGGAGAGACATACCTCCTTGTAGATATTCTTCATCTGCTCCCACTCCTCCCGATCTCTTGCAACTCATTGCCACTCTGGTTGCTCTTCCGCACACTCTTCTGAATTCTTGGTCCAATCTATATACAGAGTGTTTCAGAAGTAGTATCGAACATTTTAAGATATTGTTCCTGGATGATAGGAGACTGCAAAGGTCGTATTTTAAATGTACAAAACTCAGTGATTATCCTTGAAGATGCCATTTTGTTTTTTCCCTTGAGAATTTTTATGTCCAGAACGAAATGTTGTATTGATCTGAAATTTGGCATGAATATTCATGCTATGAAGACTCAACTTTGAAAAAAAAATTGAAAATTATTGATGTAAATTTCCAAATTGCGGCCATTGTTAATTTTTCATTGCAAATTTTATGAAAACCGTTCACTTTATAGAAAATTTACAAGAGACAGAACAGTTTTCAAATTTTATCAAGATTTCAAAGATACCTCACATTCATTAAGATTGGTCAGAGAATAACATGGAAATAGATTAATCATTTTTATATTGCATTCATGACCACTTTTCACAACTAAAGCATCACTGTTACATGTTTATTAATTCCAATTGTATTTAAGGTAAAGCTTTGAAACTCGGTATGGCCCCATATCCCATATGGCCATCCAGCTGATTTTACAATTTTTTTTCAGATGATCTTGTTTGTTCACGATGATGCATGCTGTACAAAAATAATTGATTTCTTTGTTATCCTTCCACCAATCTTAATAAATGAGGTATCCTAGAAATCTTGATAACATTTTCTAACTCTTTATTTTTCGTGAATTTTCTGTCAAGTGAACGGGTTTCGTGGAATTCACAATTAGAAATTTAAAATGACCGACATTTTGAAAATTTACATCAAAGTTTTCTTATTTCATTTTTTAAAGCTGAGTCTTCAAAGCATGAATATCCATGCCAAATTTCAGATCAATACATCATTTCGTTCTTGAGATGGAAATTCTCAAGTGAAAAAAAAAAGTGAAAAAAGTATATTTCCTAAAACAGCATCCAATAGTATTCAGTCAGTGTTCAGTGACTGCAGTCACTGTTCAGTCACTGTTCAGTCACTGTTCAGTCACTGTTCAGTCAGTGTTCACTTACAGCACGGAATAAGCATACCAGTAGTGCTTCTTTCCTCTGTGCTTACAGCTCACTAGAAGCTGCAATGAGCTTGAATATAGTTGTTAAAGTATACATAATAAACAACAAGTAAATAGATATAATAGACCGTGGTGTAGTGGTTAGCACTTCTGCTTTCCATTCTAGAGGACTTGAGTTTGAATTATTCATAAGGACCCGGGTTCAAATATTCATTGTATATATAGGGATGAAGGATGTTTGATTAAGGAATGTGGGCAGGTAGAGAGTTGGTGTAATTGTTTGTAAACCGTTACACCACGATGGATATCATTTGTTGGAATAAATTTTTTCAATACATCAACTATGACTCAACAGGAAAGTTTTCATATTTCAACTTGTCTGTATGCATAACGTACTTATAGCTAAGTGATAAGGAAGTTGTTGAATAATAACGAAAATGTGCAAGTATATAGTATTTATTCACAGATCTCAATTATTGAGAAGAATATTCATATGAAACAGCTTCTCTCCTGTTTTCTAATCATCGGTCCTATGATACCTCTCAGCTGACGACCAAACAGAGAAAAGTGGTGGTGGGGATAACTTTTCCTGTTTCAATAGGTCTATGATGATGTCACCTCATTACGACTCACTTCTCAATTCCTATTTATCATTAGTAATGTAGGAAGAAGTATCTTATTCCATATAATTTGAGTCTTCAAACAAAAATCCTCTATGGTGTAGTGGTTAGCATGTCAGCTTTCCAAGTCAGAGGTTGCAGGTTCGAATCCAAGGCGGTAAAGGTAACTATTAAAGGTCAGTATCAACAGAACCAGAGAATATATTTTTTTGTATGTAGTGGTTGTGCCTAAGAAGATAAAAAAGATAATTTTGAATAAAATTTAGAATTTAGAAATAGGCCGGCACATCTAGAAAATACCTGAGTCTATTCCTAATTCATGCAGGTGAACGGGCTAGAGTCAAGAAAACTTCAATTAATCTTGCCATGCCTGATTTAATAGGTTTATACTATAGAAAAACACTACAATTTGAAATAATTGAAAAATACAAACAGCTTCAATAAACATTGGCAACTAAAATCGAACAACAGAAACAACAATTCATGTTACTTGGTGACATTCTTCATCTGATTCGGGGGCGCATTACTATCCCCGTTTAGATAGCAATACGTCACAAAACCAAACAATATCAGTCATCAAATAACAAATAATTAACTTCAACATAAAATTACTCAAGAAAGAAAAGCCCGTTGAACCCAAGTTCGTCGATAGTAACCCATATAACCCATTTCATAATAATTTGAATCCCCACTTTTGATTGACATTCTCGAATGAACCTTTGTTTCACTACACTGCACTTTCGTTGGTTTGTACGTTGCTTTATCGTCGGGGTTACAGTACCTTGTTTTTGGCGGTGAGCTTTTACGGTTGAATTTGGCTTGACGGCGACGTCCTCTTACGTCCCTAGACCTGTCGTCTGAACGGGTGTCTTGAAGCGGTTTTACATAAAGTTGCGGAACCAAAGGGGTGGTAGTACAAGAAGTTGGTTTGGGGACACACATGAACCGCTGTAAATAAATGTATTACAGCATTAATTTCTAACTCTTCCTACAATTCATCAAAAGCTAAAACAGGAGTTTATTTGTTATTTAATTTAGATTTTATCTTGACGTTCTGATTTCATTCTCAAAATTTAACAGATTTAAAACAATTTACTTGCCAGAGTGTCATTAATCTACAATGCAACTCTATGAAAACACTCGTAATAAATTAATATAATGCTTTTAGAAAAATGAATACTTCATTAATTATGATGTTAACTTTTATGATATTTTTCGTTTGGTTTGCAAAATCAAATATAATTTTTCATATAGTAGCTCGGCTAGTATGTTGGAAACTTGTGCGCTAGCCAACATTTATTTTATTTATTATTTATGAACTTTAGGACGCAATCCAAGTGTAAATAACGGGCATTCGCCCAAAACTGCTCAGAACCTTAATTAAAAATGAACATTCCAGAGTTTATGATTTGATTTACCTACAAATACAAGTCCAAAAACTAGTATCAACTGAAATTATGAATTTATCACCTAATAAAACAAGACACTTTATAACACAATAAAAGAAAAAAATATTGAAAATTTCACTTTAAGGAAAGATAATGTTTGCCTTATAAGATTCATCTTGTGGAATTTTTACCTTTAATTAAATAAAACTTGTAAACACATAGAAAGTAATTTAAATTGTATTAAAATTTGAACATTCATTAATATTAATTTCCTGGAAAAGAAAAACTTTCTTCTTCATCTATTAAGATTTCTATCATAAAAAATTTACTAAATCATTCAAAAGCCTTAATGACATAGAAAACAGAGTCTGAAAAATATAAATTAAAAAAATGTCATAAACTCAATATGAACATTCTTAAAAGTTTCATTTCAATTTAAAGGCTATCTTCCTGACTTTCAGCAATACTCTACGATAATATATCTCCAGGAACAATAACTCAAATGTAACGTAACTGAAAACTTTCTATACTTCTGTAGAAAAAAATTATAAGTATCTTCCATCACTAATAAAATCAAAAGGATTATTCTCAATCAATATTATTAACTTGAAAAATAACAGGCTTTATTAATTCAATACTCTCATGGAAGTTTCAATCAATATTATTAACTTTATTTTACGTACCTTAGCGGTTATTTGAAGAAACAATTATTCGTACATGATGAAGAAACACAATTAAACCTTTCAGGACATGGCACTACTAGAAAATTTAAACTTTAATAAAAATAAAACTAACTAATGATATAAACTTGTAAACTTGCCCAAAAAGGGCGAAACATAATGACTACATCTTTACTCTCGTAGTGCTCCTAGCAAAGTGTCCTCCGAAACGTAATCTGGTCTGTCGGCTGGGGAATCGCCCCACTACTGTATTTAGAAACAGGTCTCCTATTGGGCGAATGGAATCAATTTGACCAATCGTCGCGTGGCTTCTACAGCCTTTGGACCAAATAGTAACTGCAAAATCGGTAGTTTGTTATAATTTCAATGCTTGCTGTTTTCCAACTTATCGCATTTTATGTCGCGACAATAAGGCTAAGTTTTAGAGATAATTCCATAATCTACATTCCTCGACGACTCGGAGCCACAATTTTTAAATATCTATCATGGGAAACTCGAAGTCATGGCCGTTCATAATAGAGAGAGAAAATAATTTATTTCGCTAACTCACTTACAATATGGCTCTAGTCTATTGCGTATTAAATTTACTATTATAACTTGGGAAAAGGCCTGAATTAAAAATAGTGCTCGGCACACTCCCCTTCCTTCCGGTGTGAAACACGCAAAAAGAAATCTAATCAGGATATGTTACCATAGAGGCATTCTGTATGATTTGGAGAGTCGAATTTCTGGATTGATAGTAGGATCCAATTTGAAGCGGGCCCTCTTCGAAAGAAATCTCTTTAATCATTCCGAAATTCAGCAAAATGTATAACTAATTGAGATTAGTGGCAAGAGTCTTTAAAACTGTGGCAAGAGTCAGGACAAAACAATATGGACGTGTCCACCTTTTAAGTAGGTACTAAAGACGGACCGAGTATAATAATCTTGAATACTTCAATCACTTTATTGAGTCCCTGGTTATTTTCTTGGCAAACTCTAACAAGGGAAAACGTTTAAAAGACATCATAGTTTTAATTGGTCCTATGTTACTCTGCTTTTGTAAAATATAGAGTACGTTGATTATAATAGTAAAGGATGAAACTTTTTCACTCAGCTGAATGTATTGAAATCTAACTATCATTACTATAGAGTCGAGAGTGCAATATATTTTTAACAATATAAAGCAATTCAGTAGGCAATACTATTCTACATAGACTACGATTCAAAGATAATAATGGTTGAAACTGCAACACTAGCGAGTCATCGGAGAGCAATGACACACGCTTGATGTACATTCAATGGTTGAAACTTTTCTATCCATTATTGTATTCCAGCAGGAAATCTCCATCACTGAATTATATTAAGTGAACTAAAATGGATTCAGTTGAACTGAATAAACCTAAGATAAGATTATAATTGTATTAATCACGGAAGGTAAACTAATAAAGAATAGGGATATCAACAAAATAAGATGAAAATAAAGCGAATAGAATATAAAATATGAGGCCTTAGACATTATTCTTATTATTTTATGAATTGGAATATATATTATCTATATGTACTAACTCCTAACTATGTGAATGTATAATTCTTAACTATGATGGATGAGTATTAAGCTATTGAAAATGGGTATAGTATAGAATATTATGATAAATCGTCTTATGCTAAATAACTTATTATTATTATTATTATTATTAGAGACATCATTTACATACATAGTATTATGACTGTTGATGACTTCAAAAATTGATCATCACCCGATTTACCAAACAATCAATTATCTACTACCGTGGGAAAACTGTACAATCATTTACCACGAGTATGCAGCCGATCAATGAAATAAAATTAAACCTAATTCACCTACCTAAATATATTTAATATTACGAAGTTAATAACATAATTTAATGACTAATCTAGTTGCGCAAGTTATTTACATTCCCGAATTTCTTCTATATACATTATATTGTCACGTAACAAAATCTTTGACTAAACCCTTCATGAACCCGTAATGAATCCTTCAAACAAATACGGTAAATATCTTTATCATAACTCCTTTTTCTCTTTTCTCCTTCTCATTCATTAGGAATCATCTCGTTGAGTGTATAGAGACAAGGCTATAGAGTGGCGCCATACTCACAAAAACCTATCCAATTATAACTCACGACAAAAAATCTTGTCTTCAATAGACTGATCTGTTTCCTATTTTTTCCTGATCTTTTTCGGATATTTTTCAACATGCCTCAAGCGTGATTTTGCATTCTACAATCATCAGAACAACACTTTTCATTATAATATTCCAGTAGGAAACCTTTACCACAGAACGCTAGTCAAAACAAAACTATGATCGAGTGCTAGGCTATTATTTATCGCAGACTCAAAGTACGTGACATTTTCTCAAAACACTGGAAGAGTAATTCTCAAGGCATGATTTAATAATATGAAAATTCAACTCGATCAACTAGCTTGGGACTGCTAATGCTTGCCTTCTGATTATCAACATTATTGAATTTACCAACACATTGATAGACTACTATTACACTATTACTGATTTACAAGTGCACTGACATTTCCAACCTTACTGGAGCCTCACATAATTATTCTCAACATAAACTTCATATCCAACTAGTTTCAATTACTCTACTAGATCTCAAAATATCTCAACTTATTCACATGGAAAACTCTCTCACTCTTCCTTCTCCGTTTTCCTTTGAACTAGACTTTACTGGCCAAAGTA
Source organism: Nilaparvata lugens (assembly GCF_014356525.2). NCBI lineage: Eukaryota > Metazoa > Arthropoda > Insecta > Hemiptera > Delphacidae > Nilaparvata > Nilaparvata lugens. The sequence goes on along the minus strand of NC_052512.1, from coordinate 6,325,565 downwards.
AGATTTCTACTATACTGTTAATTAATTTAATTTAATTTTCCCAACAAAAATTCTATTTCCTTTTTGACACGAATTTTCCTACATATTTCTACCTTATATCCCCATTTAAATTTTTTAATCAACCTTTCAACTCTCAACTACAGAATAATTTAAACTCATGCTTAACTCAAGAGATTTTCCTTTTCATTTCAAATTCAACTAGAAGAATTTCACTGTTAATTTTATTTAATTTAACCCGTTCAGTACTGTTCCAATATTTATTTCTACTTTCACTGATAACCATTTTAACATTACCTAGGTACTCGAAAAAGTTTCTCTGTTATTTTATTTGTATACCTTAACTAATCACTTTGAATATTCATTGTCTAAAACTTTCAATTTTCGTTACCATACCAAATTTCTAAGCAACTTTAAACTCAATAATACCCCTTTTTTTACCAATTTTTACTTGTGTTTTTGCGGCTGACTTTCCTACCAAACATTAACGAACCTTTTGACTGGGCTTCCCTAAACTGCATTACGCTGATTGTTTTCCTTACAATCACTACGAAGACTCACTAAATATTCTAGATTTCGGTTTACGTTATTCTACTGACGAGCCCCATAACTCTCGAATGAACCAGACCGTTTACTAGATACAAAAAATCTTAGCTCACACCATCTTCGGTGCCTTCGCTAAAATTATACAATTCCACCGTACAAATTTGCAAGGTTAGTCACAGCTAGATTCCTTGATTTGTTACATGGACAACTTTCGGGCAGTGCTCCGTTCTCTCTGGACACGGACCTACACTCGCGCCGATTACCTAAATTCAACAACAACACACACAGGCAGGACATCCCCTTGTCCTCCTCTAAATCTTGAGTCTCAACTAAACAAAAAAATTCCCCACAGCCTACAGGAAACGTCACCAACACAACGGATCTTTACACTATCACTACGCATGCCTACCGCAAAAATCACACCTAAAAAAAAATATTTCCAATAATAAAACTGATTCACCTTTTCGAGAATAAACATTACTGATAAAGGAACTTAACAACCTCATCTCAATCACCTTATTTTCATACAAATTCCCAAGGATTTGATTATCGTTTCAACTTTAATCTACAATACCCAATTATTTAGTTTAAACATCTCAAGGCCAAAACTACTCATCAACTTTTCAAAACTACATATCAACAATAACTAATAAAACAGTTTCCTATTTATTCTCTGATTACCTTCGATCTACCTAAACTTATCAAAAAAAAATTTCCTATTTTCCTCAAACATTCTCCCATAATAATTTCCGAATTTTCCTAATTTACTTGGGTTGACCTTTAAAATCTCAATATTCCCTTTCACTACTACTATAATGATATTCAACTACCAGACGTGAGACCAGAATACGTACGTTGACATTACAATAATTTCTATCATCATTCACGGAATTACAGAATACAAAAATTTATTCAGCACTTAGAATCAGTTGTTTTTCACCTATGTTAGTTTCTTCTACTAATTTTTATTCTAACGTTAAACCTTCAATTTCAATATGAAGTTTCAGAATACTTTCAACTTAAGCTTCAATAATACCTGACTTTATCTTCAAGCGCTTCAAAAGATTATCATTTTAATGGTTTAACATAACTGAATAACTTTCCTGTTTCATCTACAATTATTTAAACTTCAGAAAAATTGGAGTAGCAACAATAAATTATTCATTCAACTCCAAACCCAAAATATTGACAGTGAACACGTTCACAGAATGAATTATTAAGTATAGACTCAGAAAAATTGATCTAGTATTATTAGAGTAAGTTATGAAAATTTAATTTTTTAGAAAATTTGAATTCCAGAGATTTAAATATCTCTAGACAGCAGAGTGGCGCAGTTGTGTGCCTAAGAAGATAAAAAAGATAATTTTGAATAAAATTTAGAATTTAGAAATAGGCCGGCACATCTAGAAAATACCTGAGTCTATACCTAATTCATGCAGGTGAACGGGCTAGAGTCAAGAAAACTTCAATTAATCTTGCCATGCCTGATTTAATAGGTTTATAGTATAGAATAACACTACAATTTGAAATAATTGAAAAATACAAACAGCTTCAATAAACATTGGCAACTAAAATCGAACAACAGAAACAACAATTCATGTTACTTTGGTGACATTCTTCATCTGATTCGGGGGCGCATTACTATCCCCGTTTAGATAGCAATACGTCACAAAACCAAACAATATCAGTCATCAAATAACAATAATTAACTTCAACATAAAATTACTCAAGAAAGAAAAGCCCGTTGAACCCAAGTTTCGTCGATAGTAACCCATATAACCCATTTCATAATAATTTTGAATCCCCACTTTTGATTGACATTCTCGAATGAACCTTGTTTCACTACACTGCACTTTCGTTGGTTTGTACGTTGCTTTATCGTCGGGGTTACAGTACCTTGTTTTTGGCGGTGAGCTTTTACCGGTTGAATTTGGCTTGACGGCGACGTCCTCTTACGTCCCTAGACCTGTCGTCTGAACGGGTGTCTTGAAGCGGTTTTACATAAAGTTGCGGAACCAAAGGGGTGGTAGTACAAGAAGTTGGTTTGGGGACACACATGAACCGCTGTAAATAAATGTATTACAGCATTAATTCTAACTCTTCCTACAATTCATCAAAAGCTAAAACAGGAGTTATTCTGTTATTTAATTTAGATTTTATCTTGACGTTCTGATTTCATTCTCAAAATTTAACAGATTTAAAACAAATTTACTTGCCAGAGTGTCATTAATCTACAATGCAACTCTATGAAAACACTCGTAATAAATTAATATAATGCTTTTAGAAAAATGAATACTTCATTAATTATGATGTTAACTTTTATGATATTTTTCGTTTGGTTTGCAAAATCAAATATAATTTTTCATATAGTAGCTCGGCTAGTATTGTTGGAAACTTGTGCGCTAGCCAACATTTATTTTATTTATTATTTATGAACTTTAGGACGCAATCCAAGTGTAAATAACGGGCATTCGCCCAAAACTGCTCAGAACCTTAATTAAAAATGAACATTCCAGAGTTTATGATTTGATTTACCTACAAATACAAGTCCAAAAACTAGTATCAACTGAAATTATGAATTATCACCTAATAAAACAAGACACTTTATAACACAATAAAAGAAAAAAATATTGAAAATTTCACTTTAAGGAAAGATATGTTTGCCTTATAAGATTCATCTTGTGGAATTTTTACCTTTAATTAAATAAAATTAGTAAACACATAGAAAGTAATTTAAATTGTATTAAAATTTGAACATTCATAATATTAATTTCCTGGAAAAGAAAACTTTCTTCTTCATCTATTAAGATTTCTATCATAAAAAATTTACTAATCATTCAAAAGCCTTAATGACATAAGAAAACAGAGTCTGAAAAATATAAATTAAAAAATGTCATAAACTCAATATGAACAATTCTTAAAAGTTTCATTTCAATTTAAAGGCTATCTTCCTGACTTTCAGCAATACTCTACGATAATATATCTCCAGGAACAATAACTCAAATGTAACGTAACTGAAAACTTTCTATACTTCTGTAGAAAAAAATTATAAGTATCTTCCATCACTAATAAAATCAAAAGGATTATTCTCAATCAATATTATTAACTTGAAAAATAACAGGCTTTATTAATTCAATACTCTCATGGAGTTTCAATCAATATTATTAACTTTATTTTACGTACCTTAGCGGTTATTTGAAGAAACAATTATTCGTACATGATGAAGAAACACAATTAAACCTTTCAGGACATGGCACTACTAGAAAATTTAAACTTTAATAAAAATAAAACTAACTAATGATATAAACTTGTAAACTTGCCCAAAAAGGGCGAAACATAATGACTACATCTTTACTCTCGTAGTGCTCCTAGCAAAGTGTCCTCCGGAAACGTAATCTGGTCTGTCGGCTGGGGAATCGCCCCACTACTGTATTTAGAAACAGGTCTCCTATTGGGCGAATGGAATCAATTTGACCAATCGTCGCGTGGCTTCTACAGCCTTTGGACCAATAGTAACTGCAAAATCGGTAGTTTGTTATAATTTCAATGCTTGCTGTTTTCCAACTTATCGCATTTTATGTCGCGACAATAAGGCTAAGTTTTAGAGATAATTCCATAATCTACATTCCTCGACGACTCGGAGCCACAATTTTTAAATATCTATCATGGAAACTCGAAGTCATGGCCGTTCATAATAGAGAGAGAAAATAATTTATTTCGCTAACTCACTTACAATAATGGCTCTAGTCTATTGCGTATTAAATTTACTATTATAACTTGGGAAAAGGCCTGAATTAAAAATAGTGCTCGGCACATGGTTTGAGAAGAAAAAACGATATTTTTACTCTTCCCATATGCTTTTATTTTCCATTATAAGACAAATCCTCTTCTATATTTTGTGGTTACAGATCCTCTTCTATATTTTGTGGTTTCCTGATAGACCTCTGCCGACCTTTCCTCTCGTTCTGAAATGCTGCATATTCCATCAGTTTGTATCCTGAAAAGCATCACCGCAGATAGATTTTAGTAGAGCAGGTCTCCTGAACAGCCCTCAGTTACTCTAAATCTCTTCACATGTCCATCATCTCTGCAGCATGAGACTCCTGCAAAGGTTACCTTCCTATTGTTGCTGATAAGAGTTGGACTCTTGTCACCACATTCAAATTCACACCAATACTTTCAGGATGAACGATCATCAAAGATCAATTCAATCTTGACATCCACATTTCCCCAATTATAGACTTCATCCAAATTTACAACAGCTACTTCACTATACTTGAGACTGTAGATAGTATCCAAAGGTACTCTTTGGCTATCGCCAAACAGAACATAACCTTTGAAGTATGACATTTCCAACAGTTAGCAATTGACTGATGTTCAAGAGACAAATGTCTTCACTTATATATAGCCTTTAATGATGGTGGTGGGGGTGAATGATGAAACAGTAAATCAAATCAAATGTTAATTCATTGACATGAACAGGTTATGACAAAAATATCTATCTTCAAGCATTGCCTTCAAAATCCAATCATGGGTTGAGTTCACAATATTGAGTGCACAGAGTAGTGGTTCATCCATAGGATCCTTCCTTGATCAAGTCAGCTTCTTCCACACAGACTCCTCATAGTTGAGTAGGTAATGCTCCGGGCAGTAGCTTCCATGTCCAGCACTAGTCCTCAGCAATTCCTCCAGGTTCGGTATCTTGTAGTAGAGATAGGGTGATGTCAAGTCGACATACTCTATATTCTCCTTATCGTCCAGCTGCAGCAGCTTGTCCAATAGAGTCATTGTGTCATATCCATAGACAAAGATCTTGATTGACTGTCCCAAGTTGCTGTCAGCCAGCCATCGTCCAATCATATTGCAACAATTGGTTCCAGAGCTTTGTAGGGAAGATGTTGTTGACCGGCTCCTTTGACCGACCATCTTAGTCCATGTTTAGCTTGATGTAGACAATTGTTGTGAGGCACCGCACTAGCTTTCAACAGCATATCTGGGTAGGGTGGCTTGAAAAAGTAGTGATGAGTTGTAACATGATAATTATCATCACGTTCCAGTACTGCCATCTCATTAACAATGGAATCATGGCCCAGTCCTTCAAATCCTTGGAAGTTTATCAGGTAGAGTCGTAGTGGACCGAAAATGTTGCTAGCTCTTCTGCAAAATGTTGCGAAGTTGTTGTCTCCAGCATTGCTACAGTTGTCGTCTCCACTAAAGTCCTCAAATACCACGCCATCATCATCATCATCATCATCATCATCATCAGAAGCAGTGTGTAGGTCGGTAGTACTTGTAGAAGCATCCTTCATAAACGGTTTGTCAACCACATCCTCTCCTTCACTTAGCTCTCCATCTTCCTTAGTAGAGCACAAACGGCAACATTTGATGTAAGAGCTGTGAAATGGTATTTTTTATATATACCAGTGTAGCTGTTAATATCCCTAGCTTGCAAATAAATTTGCAAAAAGTTAAGGCCGTCCGGCTCGCGAATATACTGGGGTCAGACCACAGCTCTAGCTCAGTAGTAAATGCTTGAATACTCTCAATGTAATGAACCACCATGGGTTCCAATAACTGATGATTAACAATTCTTACTGCTGCTCTCTTGTAGATATTGAAGATTACCAATAAGGAACTCAAAAAGATAGTTAAAGACTGATTATCAGTAACCATATTCAATATTCAATTGAGAACAATGAAAATCAACTATGATTTTTCTAGTTGATCCTTAAAATACTCGACATGAATACAGGTATGCAACAATTTATCCTTTCGATATTCCTTGAGACTTACAACACCAGTTCTTGAAGTTCTCTGGATCCTTATATGATATATTGTAGACTTATTAATATAAATATGGGTAATATTGTGCTGGCTGGATAGTATTACTATCATCAAAGTATGATAAGTAATAAGTGCTCTGAATAAGATCAATATTAATTAATTCACTGATTATATATGCTGCAGAATTAGAATGCTTGGTACAAAGACAGCTCAAACTGTATATCACGAGATGAATTAGGAAAATAATAAAACTTCTAGAATCTTGTATGCTGACATAGAACACAAAATATATTCCCATAAAATAACAAAGGCAAAAAATATTTCCTTATAAATATAATTTTCTTTGGATAAATAAATTCTCCAATGTTTTAATAATTATCACAGGAATTGTTAGCATTCACAATATTGTGAGCTGCAAAAAATATATATATTTATTTATCAATACTGATATGTGGAACTTCAGGTCGAATCAGAATTTAACAAATTGGAACCTGTTCAGTCCATAGATTCAATAGAACATACTCTTAACCAATGAACAATAATAATGAATAAAAAATAATAATTTCTATAATCTCAGGGTACTATATGTGGATTCGTGTCGTGCACGGAAATAAGCTTCCTATAGTATTGAATATATTTCTGTAGATCGCTCTAGTTTCATATACCTAATAGCGGTCGACATGGTCGACACGTTGCAAATTTTTTAAACTTGAATAAAATTTATATAGCTTTTTACATAATTCCCCAATTCACTGATAAAGGCCTGCTAATGAGCTCATTTGGATAATTTTCACTCACTTTAATGATGCTCTGAAGTTCTTGTAGAATAATTGACTATTCCCAATAATGAATTAGTCAGATCCTTTCGACTCTGCAGGGCTTGTGTATGGTCCAGATTACATATAAGTTTCTATCAGTACTAATGATATATTTATTGGAATAAATTACAGTTAAGAACTCTTAAATAGCACTGAGTTCACAAATAATCAAACATTAATTACACTTATATAACATTTAGAAAAGAGACTGGTATGAGGCTTTAAAATGATTGAAAAGATACCCTATCTCCCTATGCTGCTGTATTGGTCGAGTTCACAAACCAGAGAGAAGACGTTCTCCGAAAAATTCTCATTTCTTCTTCTAACAATTTGTAAGCCTTCTTCTGATTGGCTTTCTAGTCTTAGTAAAACGTGATGTAATTGGTTACTTAAGATTCAGGGTTTCTCCAACTTTTGTTATACAAAAATAAATAAAATTTTATATACAACTAACTTATATAATAGCCTGTGAGTAATCCAATAAATAAATCTCAATATATGATACTACAATGCAGTATACATTTAATTTTTTATGTGAGCTTTGTATACTCTTGGTTTTTCATACTTGTTTAGATTTCAATAAATATTCAAATAGCATAATAATCATTGTTTTCTCATTACATAAACCTTCTTTGACATTTAATATATACAATTTTATGAGTGAAATATAATTTAATTCCTAATAGTCCAGTGAGCAATCAGCTGATTTATTCGATATTAATTCAATAAATTGTCGACTGATCTAAGATCGATTGACGTATTAAATCAAAACAAAGGATTCTAACCTCAAATTGTACAAGCAATCCTTTTTTTAAAATCTGCCAATAATAAACAAAGCCGCTTTATAATGTTATTTCTACCAAAGAATTTTCATTACTGCATGATTATAAATTTGCATGGTTCTCTTATCCTTTATAGATAATATGACTACTCCTTATCATAAATAAGATTTGATTTTATTTGAACAATACATTGACTAGGCCATCTATTCTTTCAGTTTCACAATTCTGTTAAAGATTAGTTGGTTTCTTCAAGAATTTCTTCAAGACACTCAGAGTTATTTTATGGTGACAAGACACAATAGTAGGGAAGGTAACAGTAGCCGACTTGAACATGACTGTATCACTCAATGCTCCACATGAGAATGAGCTGCACAATCCAGATCATAAGTATTTTATATCTTCTCTATGCTTACTGTACTAGACCAGTCAATGGTTGGTACTCTTTGATCATTTCATGAATTATTAGGCAGTAGGCTCATGTATTGGCGGGTATGTTGTTTGTAGCTTCGAACTCAATCCTCACATCGACACTTCCAGCTGTTTCGAGTGATTCATTCTGGCGGGAGCAATCGAAAGCAAACAACATTATATTATCAGTGCTTATAGCTACTGTCTCAAGCAGAGGTTCAGATGAGCGAGCATTATCATCCTTGTAGACTCCATTGAAAGCTGCATACATGTTGTAGACATGATTATCATCGCCATCAATGCTCTCATATGGGTAGTATTTGTTGTTCAAAAACACTCAAATATCCTTCATACTGAACTTGTCAAATTTTGAACTGTCAGCTGCTGCTACACCTTGTCTTGCAGTCTCTGCAGGCCAACTACAATGTAGCGTGGCTTCTCATCCTGAGTTGTTGACTTGACAGTCCATGTATGTTTTGTAGTTTGTAACAAGGTTGAGTACTCGAACAATTCCCAATGTCGAAATGGTATACTGATTGGTGTATCATTCTGCACAATCTGTAGCAGGCGCATTCTTACATCATCAGCCACTTCTAAATATGGCATTCTCCTCAAAAGCTTTGTGATTGTAACATTAGCAGTGGCAACACTAATGACTTGACAGGCAACACTCACACAGTCATTGAAATTGGGGCTACATCTCAACACCAGCTCTTGTTTCACATTCAACAGAATCTATCCATAGTCTTCGGCAAAGCCCAGCAGGTATCATAGAGGCACATCTTTTTTTGTACCATCCGCAGCAAAATTGGCAAAACCAGTGGTTGAACCAAACTTGTAGCCAGCCACTTCCATCTTGCTGCGTTCATCTCGCTCGAATGTCATAGCATTCTTCATCAGACTGGTGATACCCGGATTATGTATGCTGTCCACCTCCAAATCATTGATTTCATAACATATCTCTAAAAACAGATTGGCAAATAATCCAGACACACACGGTGTTTCCAGCCACAGCAGCGTCATCAGCTCCGAGCACTGTATACTCCAGATGTAGATAGCTCTCGGATGGCAGTGTGTAAATGTCCTGTTGCTGGATTGGTATTCTCGATTCATCGTTGGCATTGAAGCTTGTGGTATAGGGGGCATGAGAGTGGTACTCATAGCTAATGATACTGGTGTCCAATAAAGCTCTATTCCTTGTCACATCCAAAACTCCCATTTTTAATGTTGTCTCACTTGACAGCCTCTTTTCTTCAGATAGTTAATGCTCCTCGATGTTAACCTGACAGAGGTTGAATGTCTAATGACACGTTTTACTCCTTTTTGGCACTCCTTTTATCTATTTTCATAGGTTCTGGACTGACCTCCATGGGAGACATTGTCGCCTCCACATCCAATCCCTGATTCCACTTTGAGAATGATAGCACCATCTCACTTACACTGTCTCAAATGCAGAGTAATATTAATCTCTATTATTTATCAGACGTCCATTCTCATCAACAACCTCCAATGTAATGTTACCAATCTGCTCAATGTCCACAGGTAAATGGATTACATTCTGCATAGTTAAAATCATTTTATACCCTGGATCAACATCTGGGTGAAACTCATAGATCACGTGATCCTTGACCTCATTCGAATAGGATCCACCCACAATGTTACACTTTATACGCAGTACATTAGGTTTTTTGATTTGTACAGTAAAATCGCCTTTAGCCTCCTTGTTGGCTTCTACAACTCGTTTATCACTAAATCTCAACAAACTTCCCATTGAATTAGCTGGGCTGAAATCTAACTTGGCATTGCTCAGAACTGAACATTTTAAGGTCGATGGATTGACAGCCAATGAGAACTATATGCCTCGGTTAGGTAACCTTGCTCTAAGCAGAGTGGCAATAGTTTGAAATTCAAAACTGCCCTCTGGTAATGATATATGCTGGAGATCTGACCCAAATTCAGCACTTGTATCCGGCATCACCTTGGATACAATATCCTCTTTTTTCTTCTCTTCTTCTTCCACTCCAATTTTCCATCTATTACCTCTGGTTCCAGCATTACATACATAACCATACCAATGATTTGTCATATTTGAATTGTCAACTGATGTTAGCTCCTGATGTGTCAGTGCTGGGTCAGTCGTCTTTGATTTCTTCACACTATAATTTGACAGTTTTGGCACATAGTAGTGCAGTGTATTGTTGTAGCCCACCTCTACATTTGGTATTGAATTTGGCTGGTGAAGCTGATAAGACCAACTTCTCATTCATCAGTGCTTGTATCAAGAGGCAGGTAAAAGTCGCTTTCCAGCACATTACCTCCCTCCAATGCAGAGCATCATGGTCTTGACTGCTCAGTGTACTATTGCACAATGATTTGCAATATATTCTTACTCAGTATATATAGATGGGAAGACAATGGGGAATAATAATACATGTTTTTTATAGATTATAATCATTCATTTTCATCAATCAAAAATTTCAAACACAAATGTCCACAAATATGAGAATAGAGAAATACTTCCCTCTTTTGAGTAAGAGGGGCTGTGTTTTCGCACTGCCCAACAGGGTTGGGCGTGGAGTGAGAAGAATAGGAACGATCTGGTGTCTGCCGTGAGGGGGATCTCTGGTACGGGAGGAACGTTCCTGATCACCACTAGATGTCCTCTTGTTATTAGGGTCCGAAATAGCAGGGCTTTAGAGCCTCAGTACTGGCTGCTGTAGTTGGACACTGGGTCCCTAACCTCGGGCACCGGCTATTTCCTGTGGCCAGGAACACGTCTCGAGGTCGAGAAAGGCCTTCTCAAGCCTTACTCGAAGTCCTAGAATACTAGGTCGAAATAGCAAGGTATAGGAGCCCTTGCACCGGGCAACACTACTGGTCACCGGGTCCCTAACCTCGAGCACCGGCTATTTCCTGCGACTAGGATTGTGTCTCGGGGTCGAGAAAGGCCTTCTCAAGCCTTCCTAGAGGTTCTCTTACCATTCCTGGTCCAATTGATGATGCACCACGGTCTAGTCAGGTTTTAGCCAAAGCCTGACTTGTCGCCACTGGTTGAATCAGGCAAGTTTCTGCCGAAAGTCGAGTTAACCTAAGACACAACTCATAGTAGTCGAAGGAATCGGAGTACACTCTGGACACGAGCTGTACTATGTTGCTAGCTGCGTGCTGCTTCCTTCACTGTTTCTCTGCCGACCGCTTGCACTGGACACCCGCACTGGACTGACTCCTACTAGCTCTTCACGAGCCTCCCTCAGTAGCCGAGTGGGAGGTGGTTAGGATGTGCGGCCCTGTTGAGCAGTAGCTCAGCGGCCGGCTTGCTCGTTGAACAACAAGATCTCATCAAGGTATTACCAAGCGTCTTCAAAACTAGCCCTGAACTCAATTCCCCTCACTAGTTAGGATTACAGTAACTATATTACCCACAGTATGGCCATTGGAATTTTTTTTCCCGCCGCCGCCATGAAGATTCCAAATATTTGAATTTTACAATGGAGCTTATATGGGATTATAAGTAAAATCGCTTGCTTTTACTTATTAAAGTATATTTTTGTGATTAATAACTTCGATATAATTTCTTTCATGTTTTTTCTTTATTCCCAATATAGTTATGGAGCTTGAAATAGTAAATCGTAGATAATAGCGAGTAAAAATGAAAGGAAGGTAATGTAACCTGAAAGCTGAATTTCCAAAAAAAAAACACCATAAAACTTTTGAAATGTTTCATGATATTGTAATAAATTTTGTTCAATTGACAAATAATAAAGTTCTCATATCTATTTCTAGAAGCATGATGAATTCTCATCACAATAGATTCCATAACATTTAAATAGTTTGTTTTCTTCAGCCAATAAGTCTGACGAAAATATTGTAAAGCACAACATTGAATATAAACTCTGGAAGAGACAATTATTCTAGCCATAGTACTACTTGATGAATTTAATAAACATGTAAGAAATTGAAAAATAACACACATAACCATTATCATTTATATTAAGTGATATTTCAAATCTTTACCACTGCTCGTGGTAATGCAACTCGAAAATCATATCAATAGCTATTGTACCAACATTTGTGGGTAGGGTACTCAGTACTGATGAGAATCAATCAGAGAAGTCAAGACGTCCTTAATCAGCATTTAATCATGAATAAATATTTCATAAAATGTTATATTCAATTGAGCCACAAAAAATATTTTGAAATTGGATTATTTGAAGTTCGATCCAATAAATGGGATGAGGAAATACACAAAATTTGTAATTTATCTTTCTACACATTTATATAGATCACTGGTTCACAATAAGTTGTCCGTGAAAGCTCTAGAAGTGGTCCGCGAGGAGTCCGAGGGAAGGAAAATTGATGTTTTAAGCTTTATTAGTGTTTTTTAAAGTTATCTTTTCTGTCTATATTAAAGTATAATCAATTTCTCTTCGAAAATGATATATCAAACTCATCTTAAATTCATAATATGTTTCCAATCGGTAAAATAAGTAATAAGTTCCAAATGTCTAAAGCTATAAGATAGGACTTGAAAGTTTGTTTGGAATCTTAATGGCGGATTTGTACCATGTGACCGAGCTACCCGCTCAGAAGCGTGACAGTCAATAGCCATACCGTGGGTAATATAGTTACTGTAGTTAGGATAGACATTGTGACAATATTTTATTTTTCGCTGGTTGATTTTCTATATTATCGTTATTCTAATTGCATTTGATCTTTATTCTCATTGATTAATAATTATCTATACTTTGTAAAATTCGTTGAATAATTAGCATTATCATCATTTAATGTAAATTAGTGAATAAGCCAGTAAATATTGTAACATACATGAATAAAGAAATCTAATCTAATTCAACTTCCTTCATTTCCGTCTGAATTCTCATACAAACAGCCTATTCATTTCTATCTGTTGTTTTCTGTTGAACTCATTGACACTTTTTCCGAGTCAAGTTTCTTCTAATTCCTCAACTTTCCCATTATAAATCCATTCGTTACATTTTCTTCTCATGAACTTAGAGATTTCTCCAAATTAGATTTTTCCTCTCCCAGACCTTTCCTTTGAGATAATTCATCCGATACATTTTCCCTAATTTCTTGTCTGCATAAGACAAGAATATTTTCTGAAACAGGGTTGGACAAGCCGGAAAGACAAATGGCTCAACAAGCAAGGACCACGCATCAGGCAGTTATCTTTCTCGAAATAACAAAATTATGCCCAGAGAGATTTCGAATTGAACATTCAAATGGTGACAATCGGAAGATCTTGTTTAATCAAAATGGAATTCAAAATTTGATTTTTCTTAAAATAGACTCATTTTTGTAAAATTGTGAGTCAGTACTCATCTCTCATAGAGAGCTCCAGATGGTCTCATTCTATTTAAAATTCCTTAAATAAAAAAGGCCAGAACCAATAATCCTGTTCGATGACTGGATTTGGCGGACATTGCTAGAAACTGGAAAATTTATGAACCAGGAATACGAGGTTTTTGAGCCTACCTGTATCTGGGTATCTGGCACAAGGAAATATTGCATGAAAGAATTGGTTCTAGACTTCACTTATGTATATAAACAATATATATTAGAAAATCAGGAGTAGGTACAATATATTTTGCATGCATAACCCCTTTTTCATGTCTATATTGACTGGAGTATTTGTAAAATGTTCATTGTTTTCTTAATAACACATTATAATAATATAATATGTTTGTGTTCCAGAAAATAGAAGATAAAGATAGAAACAAATTCATAGGTAAGATTATCTCAACTTCTCTATAAAATTTCTATCTTCAACTTGTAGCTATTGCAAACCAATCAGTATTATGTCAAGCAGGATTTTAGAGGAAATAAAACTACCAATCAGTTGCAGAACTAAAAGATAAAAAGAATAGAACAGAGAATATAATGGAATCATAGGCCTATTGATTCTATGATCCTATTCCATATTCTATGGTAGAACTGAATAGGTCGATTCACAAGATACAGTACTTTGTAAATTTGTATGAATTTATCATTTTCATAATAGAAATAAAGTAGGTTCATGCAAGAAACTACCACAAGAATTTCTTCCATCAAACAATATTGTAGAGATTGAAAATTGTAAACTTATATAGGGTCTACTCGTTTATTCAGCAGGTAGAGTGCTTGGAGGCCAAAACATAATGATCAATGTTAAATTTGATAAACAAATTAAAGTGAATTTTTTTTCAGTAATTTTTAATGCGATTGATGATGACAAGGACGGTTTTATCTCTTCGAGTGATATGGAAAGTTTTTTGGAAAAAGGCACATTTGATGGAATGATAGTGAAGAGAGGTAACTTAAATTTAAGATAAAATTCTCTTTGTAATAGTCATTCGATCTTAGCTGTTTTCCATGCATGGAATCAAGCCGGTAAACAGCTGTTTGCAAAACAAATAAACATATGATTCTCATTACAGCATACTGTACTGTAATGGAACCATATGCTTTCTCTACAGTCGAGTATGAATAAATAAATATAAACTATGGATCTAATCTTTCGTTACAGATTTTCTATGCTTCTACACTCCAGAACGAAGCTCGGTCCCCCGATATTGACGAATTAAGCCAGGAACACTCCACTTCTTATCAGCTGGTGCTATGCTTATTATAAATCATTTTGTATCTGAAGGTGGGTTTTCGTTTGTGCGTAAATGACGTCGTCAAACATGACAGAGTGTGAATGTTAAATTGGGTAGATTTCAATTTGTCTAAATAACATAGGATACTATGTTTTAAAAGGGGAGGTCATGTTCATACTTTTGAATGGTAATATGTTGCTATTATTCAAAATGTTTTGATTCTATTGGTGAATTTTCGTTTGTGCGTAAACTTTCGCGAGTTGACGACTACAAGCATTGATGACATTCATATTGTCCAAATTTCAAGTGAGTAAAACAGCTGATCAAATAACTTTCCATTATTTGTGTTTATAATTCGAGAATCAGAAATTTCTAATAATATCAACATATTGCCATTCAAAATCATAAAAATGTATAAACTTAACCTCCCCCATTAGAACATAATCTTCTAGGTTATTCAGAAGAATAGAAATCTACCCAATAAGAGATCCTCACCCTGTCATGGTCCATGACGACATTTACGCACAAACGTAAACCCAGCTCTAGATGATAAAACCGAAAAGTCATTTGATCAGCTGCTTTAGCAAATTTGGAATTTGGATAATATGAATGTCATCGGACAACAATGCCTGTCTCCGTCGACGACGGAAGTTTACACACAAACGAAAACCCATCTTTACAGTTTCTGTTGAAATACAGTAAGCTTAGCATCAGCTGATGAAAAGTGGAATGCGCGTGTTCGTGCCGATCAAGTCTGTACACACATACATAAATAATTTGATAATAATTGTTTTATAATAAGCTGATTAATCAATAATTATTAGTATATTATCGACTAGTGCCCCGTTTCACCAACCTTAATTGGCTAGCTACATTGGCTAGCCATGGTAAATTAGACCATAGTCAAAATTTGATTACTCGTTCAAACATTCAACTGTTCCACCAACCTCGGGATTGATCGAAATTCCGTCGTTCAAATCTGAACATGGTCAACTTTTGTAGCTGTACTTTCCTGAAGTTGGCCAACATGTTTGCTGTAAGGGGAGTCGGAAGGGCCTATACCACCAATGTAAAGTTGGCCAACTCCAATGTACCTTTTTGAGATTTCCACTGGAGATGGAAAGACATTTTTTTTAATGAAAGAATGCATATTTATCTTCAATCTAATAGGAGGAATTTACTTTAAAATCATTTTTTATTTTCCTTGCCCTATCACCATAGGTAAGGAAAGTATTGCTTTCCAAAAAAATGAAGGCTTATTTCAAGTTTTCTATACGTTTCAAGGCCCCCTGAGTCCAAAAACATGATTTTTCTAAATTCATTTTTTTAGAAAAATTTATTTTTTCCAATTATTTCATTGTATCTATCATCAATATCTCTGTCAATATTGAAAATATGATAAATCGCCTCCATTACTTTTTAGAGTAATCACTATTGGACATGCCTGCAAGATTTCGAAACTCAACAAATCTTCAACAGAAGTCTCAAAAAAAGGAACATTCATATGAAGAATATAGTTTTTCAGGAATCGCATGCAATTTTTCTAAAAAAATGTAATCAGAGAAAAAATGATTTTATGATTTTAGAGTAAATTCCTTCCATCAGATTAAAGATGAAGATGCATTCTTTCATTAAAAAAAAAATTGTGAGTCTATCTCCAGTGGAAATCTCAAAAAGGTACATTGAAGTCGGCCAATTTAGCATTGGTGGTATGGGCCCTTCCAAATCCCCTTACGAAAATACAAATTAAATGCTGTAATAATAGAGTCAATATAGTAACATCCCATGATACTTAATATCAGTTTTGCTGCTCATAATTATTCAGAGGGTAATTTGCACTGAATGTCCTTTTTACTTTACCGCCAGACCGTCAAAAGTTCAGATTACTGTACTTTTTTCAGTAATTACTGTACTGATTTTTCTTCATATTCATTATTTTGGGCGGGCCCCCTGGGCCCCCTCCTCATATACGACCCTGGCACAGACGTTTTGTATAGCCACACATCTAAAATAATATTTCAAATATGAATTGATTACTCTCGTACAAAGATATTCACAAATCAACATCAATTTTGACAATTTTTTATGAACAAAAGAACATTCCAATTATAATGAGATATATTGAAGCAGCAAAGTTGATCTAAGGATTGATTATATAGGCCCACTGTGCAATAGAAGAGTAAAGCAAATCTTTTTCAAAACCTTCCTTTATTTTCTATATTATAATAATTCACTAATCAAAAAAGTCCGATAACGAATCTAATAAATAACTTACTACAACTAAATTCAATCACACTAAAAACTTTGAAATTTTTCATTGTGTCAAAAACATAACCCACAAGCAATCAAGGAAAGTGATCGAACCAGTCTTTTGACCGTGTTCAAATAATTTGATCGCCCGTTCGGCGACAGTCAAACTAAACCATTGGATTGACCGTGGTCAAAAGTAACTGGTGTTCGTGGAGCGAATTATTTCTGATTTGACCAGCTGATAGACTTTAACCATGTTCAAATACCTTGACCATGGTTGGTGAAACGGGGCATAGCAGTGTTAACCTGTGCTCCGCAAGGGTCCAATTAAAAACTTGACAAACTGAGAACTTGACGTAATGGAATCTTGAAGAATTTAATATAGGCCTATAACCATTCTCGGTAGAATGAGAATCTATATGCAAATTTCAAGTTAATCGGTCCAGTAGTTCAGACATGATAATGCGTCATTCGTGGATTTCTTATATCGTATGTGTAGAAACTAGTTCTTTCCTTTATTATAATATGGAAAAATCATTAATTCCATATTATACTGATTTGATCTTATCTACAGTTTATAAACTATATTAAAACTTGGAAAATAATTGCTATTTTTAACAGAAGAATTCAAGGCGGCAATTTTGGCCAAAATAGGAGAAGACGAAGAAAACAAGATGGACTTGGATGCATTCATCACCTTCTTGTATGATGGAAGGAGTTTCGAGTAAGTATACAGATCTATTCATATATTCATGATTTATACCTATAAAATGGAAATAAAGCATTTCTACTGATGTTTTGTTCAATAGATCAGAAACTTCTTGAAAAGACCACACTCTTTCTAAGTCACCACACTGCTTCTAACTTGAAGAACTGCTTCTAACATTTGCCACTAAAATTTTGTCATCCTCAAAAGTCAATGACAGAATGTTGATGAATAATACTGCACTTTTGCATTTGCGGCATCTGTCTCTCATCCTGATATAGGTGTATATAACAGAGAACATCCAATCAAAGGCTGCTTCTTCCCGACGCTTTAAAGACAGGAGAATTGAATAAACAAGTAGGCCTAATATGGGTTTTCGGCTAAAATCAGTTCATATAGGAGGAAATCAGTTCATGGGGAAATTCTTCTGGAAATCATTAACTTTCTCTTCTATAGAATTGATTTCTTATTTTATTTTCTCAAACTTACGGATTGATCAATCTCAAAAGAGTTTATTCTATGAGCTCCAAGGCTGGAATCAAAAATGACCATATCACTGTCAATAACATAAGAATAGAGAGAGTGAAGCACTTCACATTCTAGGGAACTATAATAAATGAAAATTGGGATAATGCACAAGATATCAAGTGCTGAATAGGAGAAGCAAGAGCAATATTTGTTGGAATGAGTGCCTTATTTAAGAATCACAACATAACGTCTTCACTGTGTTGCTATATGGAGTTGAAACATGGACAGTCACACAAGAACTTTCTAAGAGGCTGGAGGCCTTCGAAATGTGGCTGAACAGGGGGATGTTGCGGATCTCTTGGAAAGAAAAGGTCACCAATGTAGAGGTCCTGCGTAGCATGAATAAGAAGATGGAAATAATGAACACCGTAAAAAGTCGCAAGTTACAGTACTTGGGTCACATTATGCGGAATGAGAAGAGATACGCACTGCTGCAGCAAAACTCCATGGCAAAATCAACAGCAAGCGAGGCCGAGGAAGAAGAGGAACATCATGGCTGGCAAACCTGAGGCAGTGGTATGACAAATCATCCACAGAGCTTTTTAGCATCGCAACCAAAAGGGTCAAAATTCCACAGATGGTCGCCAAAAATCCGAACCGGATAGGCACCCTAAGAAGAAGAAGGCAAGAAAGTTAACTTTTCTCATTCAAATTATCCAACACTCCAGAATCATTAAACTAAATAATCATTTCGCAGGAAGGGCCAGGCCCTCCTCCACATAGATTTTCATGATAATAGGAATGGGATTCATTTGAAATAATGGGGAACCTGGAATCAAATTGATTCTCACAGATCCTATCACATTTACACATTATATTTCCATTCAAATAAGACAGGATCATGAGTGGACAGTTACCTGACAGAAGCAACATCAATCAAGTGGACCGTATTGAAGAAGAACCTCTTCACACTTGATAACATCCTATTCCTACAGAAATTGATATGGATTGATAGAAGAGAAGGGGATTGGAATATTGAGATTCATGTATGTGAAGAATATGAGGAAAAAATATGGGCTACTGCTATTGTCATTGCTGGAATCTGATTGGCTCAAGCCAACCTATCATTCTCTCTTTGGATCCAAGTTGCATCTGGGTCATGACTTTGTTCCCTTGCCCACAGAGTTCTCCAGTAATATTCCACATCCTTCAACATTGGGATTTGAGTACTATCCACCTCTGGTGCATCGTCAAGACTTCTATGAAATAGCTTCTCATTGGCACTGAAGGAAGCGTTATCCTTTTTTCTATACATTGAAGCTCTTTATCTCTTTAGCCTGTCAGCTTTGACTGATAATCTCTGTGTGAGAGTATCAAGCATTTCTTTTAGAGTCTTGTTCACTGGGTCTTCTGCAGTATGCTGCAAAGTATCTCTTTCCATTCGACAAAACGCCTGGACAACTGTTACCCTTAATTGATCCAGTGAGCTGGCCGATTTTCTTTCTCAGCACATCAACCAGCCTACATAGTCTCTCCTCCCATGATGGCATTTCTCTTGGAGCTCGTACTCGCTGACTTTCACCAATCTTCTTCTTCATCAGTCTAGCAATTGCAACTGCTGAGCAGTGTGTAGATTCCCAAAGCTCAGAGTATTGAAGCTCAACATTGTTGGGAGCACTTCATTCATCCTCTGACAAGTTTAATTCATCTGACTTGTGGTTTTCAACTTTGATACTGGTGGTCTGCATAGGGTCTTATGAACTCCATTTCCTCCTTGACAATTTGATCGTCTTCTTCCATGGTAGTGCAGAAAGCTTGTCTTCGTGGGCTCTCCTGCTGATGCAGCTGCTGCTCACCTTCATGTATTGGACTGAGTTGGGCAATTGGTATAATATCCTCAAATGTTTCATCAGCGTTGAGCCTTGCTTTCTCTTCTGCTCCAATTTCTCTTTCAACTTGTGCTCTTATCTCTGCCAACCTGACATCAGCAAGCAGTTTGTTCCTCACTATAACCCTGTGTTGATCTACAAGTCTTCCCTTGTAGAAGTCAGCTGGGGGAACTTCTCAACAAAGGCAGCATGCAGTTCCAGACCGTAAACATTTATTGTTTCCAGTTTTGCGATTTTGTTGTAGGCATGCATAACTGATATATTCATTTTCTGAGTTCATTCCATGCACTGCTTTGGCTCTAGTGGTCTTCTGCTGATTAGGGGGAACATTTTGAGCAGGTGGTGTAGTTCCAATTCCAGTTTCTATTCCATTGATGGGTTGCCTTCATTGGGTGGCTCCAAATGGGGGTCAGGTGCCACTTGGTTCACCCACATCATCGCCCTCAGGCTGTGTATAACGACGGTTCCGAACAGGGACAGCCCTCACCTTCGTACCGCCCCGATTGTTATTCTTCTTTCATGTAGGAGCAACGCTTCTTCCTTAACTCAAAATTAATAATTGTCTCAAGTGTTTGTGTTTTGTTTCAATGTGGAAATTAGTGAAGAACTGGAAAGTCGCAAATAACCTTTATTTGGACAATTTATTTTATGAAATTGGGTAGAAAAGAAGTTTTGGACTGTAGTGTGTTTCTTTGTCCTTGAGTTGATTGTAAATATGATAAATAAATAAATAAACGCTATCTCAGAGGACGTGTACTGCTAACACACGCCTCCGGTATGCGCAGTTGATGCTTGAGGTACTCTTATCTTCTCTGAGCACTCTAATACGTGGGATGCAAGGGTCTTAGTTGCCAACCAGTCTACATCATTGCTATTATTTTTTTTTATCATTTGTCATTCCTGCTTTGTTTATTATTCTTCAATTTTAGTTTATAAGATTTCGTTTTATAAGTGTATTCTTCATTTTTGTTTGTTATATTTTCTGTAATAAACTCTCTTCTTCTGGGGGTACAAGGACAAAGAAAAAAGGAAAATAATATTATTCGTATTTTTATTATCGTTATTATCATTACTTCCATTTATCACATGACAAGTGAGTGTTTATTGCAGTCAAAGTCAGCCTTTGGCAAGACTCTGGTGTATTACTAAACTGAAACCTTTAAAAATGATCTCACAATGGATCAACAACTGCTTTTTCCATGGCATACTTTGCACTTTTTGATATTCCCATCTTACAAAAATTCGCTGACACCCTTCTAGTTACAACTCCAACCGTGGAGATAATGACAGGAATAATTGTTACATTTTCCTGCATCCAGACATCCTTGATCTCAGCAACCAAGGGAATGTACGTGGAGACCTTTTCATTATAATACTGGTCCAAGTTGTGACAGCATAGTATGCCAACATCAATCACTGTTGCTCTCTTAGCTACCTTATCCATGCGGATGATATCTGGCCTATTATGATCAACTGTTCTGTCTGTCAGCACCGACCGATCCCAGTATAACTTATGTGTTCAATTCTGTAAGACCGGGGATGGCTTGTACGTGTAGTAGGGTCTTATTTATCATTTGGTACCTCAAAGCAAGGTCCTGATGGAAGATCCCAGCTACTGCATTGTAGCACTCCAAATAGTGAGTAGCGGTCAGTGATTGACAAGCTGACATGTTGTGCTGAATAGTCTCAGGTGCCAAGCAACAACGTCTGCATGAATAATTATTCATCGGCAGCTTCATTATATGCCTTTTGATAAATTTTTGTTGCAATTACTCGATCCTGTATGGCCACCAAGAATCCTTCCGTTTTAATAAACAGGTCCTTGTGTCGAAGCCATGCATGCGTTGGGAGCCTACTCATTAAATCCAGCATGAGATAAGGCAAAAGTATGTCTTTCATGAAGCTGCTTCAACTTCCATCGCTCCATCTCACTCTCATGCTGATTGATGGGTTTAAAGTCCGTAGTAGGCAGCTTAGAGATATTAAGTGGAGTGTTCTCTCAATAAGATTTTCTCACTGCGGCTGTGTGAGTAACTAAGGAGTTTCGGACAGTTTGAAAATTACATTCAGATATGTTTCGTACCCGGGAACAATGCCCGAGAAAATTGGTAGGGAGTTTGGAAACACTCTGTATATTATATAATAGAATGTTATATGATTCTAAATCTATTTATTCTCAAGAGGATAAGATTGAATTGATTAGAAGCCGAGACTCATTTGTTTTATGAAATTATTGCAGTTTTCAACTTTGGGGTGTGTTGGGGGTTGAGGGGGGAAGCAAGCGTGATGACAACAAGGGCTCTGCTGTTCCAGACAAGAGTGTTTATCATGTATTCTAACACTCTACCAAATTCACCTTTTCACAAATTTGTTGCGCAAAACTCTGTGTTTTGTATCCATTTACTGGGCAAAAATAGTTCGATGTATATTGGAATAGGTGAGTCCCCCTTCACCGTCTTCACCCACATACGTCAATTCGTCAGGTTTATTATGGAAATATTGACATATTCTCATTTTCAATCAGCTGTGGACAACGTTCATCAACACTCTCATTATTTGGCAACGTTGCATGTATTCTCATCGGACTATTATTGTGCGGGTGACAATATTGAGACCCCCGGGCTTGAGAGCTCGCTTATGAATTTGAAACCCCTATAATATCATACTATAATAATACTCACTGACCCTCGTTCAATGATGAATTTCAATATTTCCAGAGAACAAGAGAAACATTTGAGATTTATATTCCCTAACAAGACAGAAGTTTCCCGAGAGGAAGTATGTAAAAGGTACTGGAAAAGTAATTTCAACCCTGAAGAACTTAAAAAAGCTTACACTATCGAAGGTAAGTGATTGGATGAAACATAAACTAAATTTTACTTACAGAACATATTCCTAATTTTGATTCCAATAGTGATTTTTTCAATGTAATTCACAAATTTATTGAGTTTATTTCAGCAAATGGAGTGCTTGGAGACCAATGTTGAATTTTAAAAAATGAATGAGAGATTGAACTGAATGTTTCTTCAATAGAGACGTTCAATGATTTAAAAAATTACACACATTTATGATATAAACCATGGAATGGGTTATAGAACCCACATAGACTATTGTTGCGTGCTTCTACACTAATAAAACACTTGAGGTGATTCATACTGATTATCTTTATTACTTATAACACTCAGAGGTTAATTTGAAAAGAGCAATATACCAACTTCATCTCCTGAGCTCAGAATATAATATGAAGATTTCCTTGCACAAAACAAAAGTAATGGCGTTTCTGGGGAAGTCGCCAATACGTTCTTAAATAGATCTCAACAACAGAATACTGGAACAGGTATCACATTACAAATATTTGGGATGTGATATTACATACGAGGAAGACCATGACTTGGATACAAAAATTAACAGATTCCAGTACATGCGGTGCATGCGGAACTATCGACAGACCTCTTGAAAATAAAGCCCGAAAAGAGACGAAGCTCAAATTTTATAGAGTAATGGCCATCCCTACACTTTTGTATGGCTCTGAAACCTGGTACCAAAGAGGAGGGAGTGGAGCAGGTTACAGTCGGCCGAAATGAGATTTTTACGGTCAGTGAAGGGATGCACCAGAGAGGACAGGCTCTAGAATATCGATATCCATAGAGAGCTCAATGTGATCTCTATACCTCTACGAGTTGACGAGAATCGAGAACAGTGGAGAGAACATGTTGAGAGAAAGGGAAACGAAAGAATTCCCAAAACTGTCATTGCTTACAAGCCAGAAGGGAAGAGAAGTATTGGCAGACCAAGAGAAAGGTGAGAGAATGTTTGAAGGTGGAACAGGTATTAATGCCCACCCCTGTAACAAGACGATGACGACTTATAACACTACTAGCAGGGAACCTGTGCTCCGAAAGGATCTATTTTAAAACTTGACAAACTGAAAACTTGACGTAATGAATTTTGAATAGGGGGGCTAATAATAATTATTTATCAATTCATTTTACAAACCTATGTTTTCGAAATATTGTCGGCCGAGCGGCTACCGAAAAACGGAAAGATGATCATGATTCAAGATTGTAACCAACCCTATTTGAGTAATCTCAAATAAGACTGCCTAACAAGTAGGAAGCAATGCTGGTCATGAGGGCCAGTGAATATTTTGGCAATCCTGGTTGAAATAAAATTTAAGCCAAGTACGATTGAATCTTATATTTTCAAAATTAAAATCAATTTCATTTCTGAAGTTACAAAATAACAAGTTTACAAGTTTTGATTATTAAATCTATGTTAGTACCCGGTAGGCCTACAACTGAAGCTTCAGTGTAATGTGGAATCGTAGATAAGCGACGATTATCGAAGTTTGAAACTCATAAAATTCGATGGACTTGGTTGAATTAGAAGCCGAATTGTAAAACAAATGTTCTGCTTACCCCACTTCGAATTGTAAATGGAAATTTAACTTTCATACTGTACTTGAATTCCAAAATTTGGTTGAATTTGCTTGAGTTTATGGAAAATGTTTAGTCTCCTTCATCCTGTATTTATCCTGGTATTATATTTGTCCGGTCATTCAAAATAATGGTAAAATAAAAAAAACCTGTTTGGAACAAAAGAAATAGAATAAAATCTAATAGATACAAGCATCACGTTGATGTTAACCAGAGTGGTTAACATGCAATGTTGGACAGGTTAATTATCAGGATACATTCTGTAGAAACATGATACCGTAAGAACAGCGGTAATAAAATATTATTATGACAAATCTCAAATAATTTAATAATAATAAATCTCAGAGGAATACGGCAAAATTAGTAAGCAAAATAGTTCAGATGAATAAAATAACGAAAGGAAATTATAAAATATCAGAAGGCTTAAATCAGTTACACATGGAGGATAAAGTTGATTCAAATTCTAACAGCTTCTTTACGTTATTTGATAAATTTCAAAATAGGATGTAATCAAATTTATATTGAATTTATAGATGATAAAGAATTAATTAATGAAAAAACTAGGCAAATATGAGATTTTCGATAGAATAGCAGAATAACCTACAACATAGAGACAGTTACAAGTATAACTTACCCAACTGGGGTTATTCAAATATAAAATTCAATCAGGCATTGTAGATTTACATTTATGCTACTTTAGCATAATTTAAAAGAAAAATTTTGTAGTAAAATTTAGATATTTCATTATTCAAATTACATGCTACATTTTGAGATGCCACAGCTAGGCCTTTTAGAACAAGAAAAAAAGAAATCCCTGGCTGGCCAACCGACAAAGCTTCGTCCAGTTGTACCAATCCAACAAATCAAAATTATTAACTAGAAATTTTAATAAATGGATATTCAAAGTTATGTCCAAATAAGGAGAAAATAAAATAAATAAAATAAAATTAAGTAATTAATAAATTTTTGGTACAAACCTCCACAACTGGGGGTATTTAATTTAGGAACCAAATTGTACCAGAAATTATTCAAGATAGAAGTTAAATAAATAGAAAAGGAGAGTAATTGGTCGGCCGCCCAAAGAAAATGGAAAGTAGAGGGAAGAGAAAGAGAAAGAAGAGAGATCATTGTCAATTGATCAGGTCGACAAGGCTCAAAGAAGAAAATAAAATCTACAAGCATTGGACAAAACTTCAAAAATCCAAATTACCAAAGAGAAAAGCAAGAGTTAGCATGAGTTACCGAGAGAAAACTGAGCAATGAGTTTAGTGAGCAAATAACACATTATCAAAATAACATATACAACTAAATTGATACACTGTAACTTACTTAGTTACGAAGCAATAATAATTACAATTCTTAAATATACAGTACATTCTTCATCATACCATGTTACAAGAAATCAAGTGACACAATAATTGTGCAGAATCACAAGTTTCCAAAGAACACAACAAAATTTTACACAAATAGAATAGTTACAAGAGTAACTACCACAAACATATGGTGCGTCCACCACATATGTGTATTACAATAAAAATCTCATTATGAGAAAAGTCTACTTAAGGATTATTTCCCATTTTAAGTTGACTCACATGTGCTCGTCGCACAAATGTTTGTCCATCGGTTGAAAATAATTTCACACTGACTGGACTAATCCATTATTTTATCAAATAAGGTCCAGAATACCTGGGAAGTAATTTGGCAGTAATCTGATTACATGCTTTACTAACAGGATTTGATTTTAGGAAAACAATATCACCTATCTTATATGGAATTGGATTTCTATACATATCATACCTCTTTTTACTGGAATTATGAGACTTCAATAAGTTATGATAAGCATCTTTCCATATTTTGTTAGTATCTTTAACAAACTTCGTTGGTAGTATATCATCAATTTTCCAAATATTGTTTATAGGATTATTAACCTTATGACGAAACATCAGTTCATGAGGAGAAAACTTGCTACTCTCATGGAAAGCACTATTGAATGCTAAGGGAAGCCACTGTAGAGTTAAATCCCATTTATTCTGTTTGTCATGATTAAAGCTAATAAGACAAGATTTTAAATTACGATGTATTCTTTCTACTTGGTTAGGTTTAGGATTATATTCTGTTTGAGTTATATGCAAAATTCCCTTTGGAAACAAAAGTTTTTAAAGAAATTTGATTTAAATTGAGGACCGTTATCAGAAACTACATATTTAGGGACACCAAAGTTTACAAATATTTTCTGAAGCTCCTTACATAAAGACTCAGAGGTTGCTTTTCGTAATGGAAGTAGCCATGAATACTTAGTGAAAGCATCCATACAGGAGAATATCATGGTGTTACCACTTGTTGTCCTTGGTAATGGCCCTACAAAGTCCAAGAACATTTTTTCCATTGGTTGTGAAGCAATAGATGAACAAAGATAACCATAATTAGTTTTTTGTGCTGGCTTACTCAATGAACATAACTTGCAGGACTTGATGAAAGCAACTAGATCTTTAGAAATACCCTTCCAAATAAATTTTTGTTTTATTTTGTTTAGTGTTTTTAGAAAACCAGAGTGACCGCCATAAGTAGTTTCATGATAATATTTGAAAATCATGGGCTTCAAAATACTAGGAAGAACAATCTTGGGTTCCTGATTATTTCTGCTATTATAAAGAAGTACCCCTTTAGAAATAGAATATGGAAAAATATCTTCTCCAGATTCCTTCTTATTCATTATCTCTATTATGAACGGATCCTTTTTTTGATAATCAGAAATCTCAGTAAAACATAGTGGAAAGTCAGATAGAGCAACGTTACACAAAGCAGGAGAATCAAGACTTTCAAATTCATTAGGAGAAACATTATCAGTAGATTCCTTATCAGGATTTTCATCAAACATCCTACTTAGATAATCAGCAATCACATTATCAGTACCCTTGATATGTTTGACATCGAACTGAAAGAACTTATTCTAAGAATCCACCGGCCTATCCTTCCTAATGGCTTGGGATTCTTAAGTACCCATTGCAGAGCACTATTGTCAGTATGTAAAGTAATTTCGTATGCTCTAAGAAATATCTGAACTTTTCAATACCAAATAACACAGCAAGTGCCTCTTTTTCATACGCCGAATATTTCCTTTCTAAAGTGGATAATGTTCTGGATGCAAATGCTATTGGGGCAAGAGTACCGTCATAATCCTGACTCAAGACACAGCCAATACCTACACTAGATGCATCTGTTTCCAGAACAAATCTACGATTAAAATCGGCAATTTTTAAAACAGGAGGCTGGGTAATTATCATTTTCAATTTGTCAAATGCTTGCTGGCATTCAGTACTCCAAATGAATTTTACATCTTTCTTTCGAAGTGCATTTAATGGGGCTGCAATGGTTGCCAGGTCGGGAATGAATTTATGGTAAAAATTTAACAAACCAATGAATCTCTGAATGTCTTTCACCCTTTTCGGTACAGGACTGTTTACAATGGCCTTAGTTCTATCAGGGTCGATGCTAATAGAGTTGTGAGAGACAATGTGTCCAAGAAAAGATATTTTTGGAACACAAAATGAGACTTTGGTAGGATTAACAGTTAGACCTGCACTACGAAGACGGTTGAATACCTCTCTCAGTACTTCTAAGTGGGATTCAAGAGTTTCAGTGTATACAATTAAATCATCAAGATAGAAATAAACGTTTTTAAATCTAAGGTCACCAAATATTTTCTCCATTAGGCTGGAAAGTACTTGAGCTCCAGAAGAAATTCCATTTGGAATTCTTTTATATTGGTAAAGTGCAAAAGGAGTAATGAAAGCAGTTAACTTTTTAGAACGTTCGGTAAGAGCAATCTGTCCATAAGCATTATTCAAATCAAGAGTAGAGAAGTACTTGGCTTTCGAAAAATGATGAAAGGATGTATTTAGATTTCCAATTGGTGCAGAAATTAATTCAATATTTTGATTTAGACGCCTATAATCTACTACCAGTCTGAAATCTTTCTCTTCAGTGGGATTTTCAGTTTTTGGTACAAGAAAACAAGGGCTGCTATACTGAGAGTCAGAGTTTTCAATAACTCCATCATCCATAATTTCTGAATTTTACTTCTCATAACCTGAGTTTTGAAAGGAGTAAGAGGGAAAGGTTGACATCTAACAATTTTATTTGAAGTCAGTTTGATATCATACTGTACTAAATCAGTACTCCCTACTCTACTGGTCAATACATCAGGAAAGTCAGCAATGATTTTGTTCACCCTTTTCAATTCAAAATCAGAAAGATGAGAAACATCTCCATGAATAAGTTTTTGAATAACATTACTAACTGAGAAATTTCTTTTATTAGCATTGTTGTTTGCATCACGAATTAAAGGAATGTAGTACTAGGGTTGAAGCAAAAGAAGTATCGATTATTAGGTAAATCAATAATCATATCTGACATTTTTATAAAATTAGCACCAAGTATTATCTTGACTGGCAAATCACTACTCAAAAGGAATTCAAACTTCCAAGTCATATGTTGCAATCTGATTTTCATAATACAAGCCTTTTTTATAGTCATATCAGAAGAATTAGCAGCAGAACAAATCAGTTTTTATTGAATACATTGAAATCCACCTCATTACTTTTAGTCAACTCATGAAATAAGTTGTATGAAAGAAAGGAGTAAGAGGAACCAGTATCAATCAAAGCAGACTGAGTTATTTTGCTATTTCCAAAGCTAACAGGAATAAAAGGCAGATTATTATTAGAATTGATAACGCCACAAAGTCCTTTTTTAATCTTTCCTAATTGGTTTTTGTGAGTATAATTCTTTTTTATTTTTAGACTTGCATTAGAAATCAGGTGTGGTCTTTTGGAAAACCGCGCCGCTCGTTTTTTGAATAACAATTACGAGAGATGTGACCTTTCTGATTGCATGTGTAGCATACACTATCATTCCTACGGTTGAAATTATTTTTATTGGGATTTTTATTATTAGAATTGCCAAAAGCATGATTTTGAACAGAAGTATTATTGTACAAATGCATTCTTTCATTATCAATGAAGGCAATATTTTGAGAATGAACTGCAAGCATATTTAGGTCATTGAATGATTCAGGTTTTTTCATGAATACTAACCTACTTCTCTCTTGAGGATTAAGACCAGATATGATTGTACTTACAATTTCAGCTTCACTCTCATCCAATAATAATAATTTCGCTGCTTCTTTGATACTTGTCACGTATGATGATAGGGCTTCACAAGGTCCTTGCAATCTATCAAATTTATCTCTCTTAATTGTTGAGAGAAGACGCTGAGGGATAAAATATTTCAACAAGTCAAGGTGAAATTGTTTGAAGCTAGCATTAGAATTCAAAGAGTACAATATTTTATCACCTAGAGGTCCAGTTGTATAAGGAACAAGAATTTGCAATAGGCTTGTGTCAGACATAACTGATAAATCATGAATTTTTATAGCAGCTTCCAAGAATTTCAATAAGCTATCAATATTTAATCCATCACAAGGCTGAAGATTTTTCAAGAAGCTTTCTACAGGATTTCTCAATTTATTGTAGAAACTTGAATCAATTTCCAAAGTTGGTCTAGGGATCAAATTATTAACTTGATAACCATGATTGAGTTTTGATGGACCAATATTTTCAAATTCAGTTGTAGACTCACCACTTGTACCAGGTTCACACAATGTAACAGCACAAGTATCCTTTGAACTAGTTCCTAAATTTTTATTAATTACAACTTTAGATTGACTAGGAAAAGGTTCCAGTAAAGCAGCTGGATTCGGTGATGGTGGTCTAGATGGAGCAATCAAGCTTTGTAGTTCAATAATTCTATTATAACAATCAATAAAATGTTTTGCAAAATTCGAAAGCTCATCCAAATTTTCAGTTAAGACAAGAGTTTCTTCACTCTCAGTTTGTAAAAATACAATAATTTGTTTCATCCTATTTAAATAATGCATAAATATTGACTCAATTTTTACTACATTAGCTCTGATTACAGTTCTGTAATATCCAGTTTGCACACCATTTTGTACAGTGTCAATAAGTTCCATTACTTTTGGAAGTTTTTCTCTAAGACAATTGACTGACTCATTATAACTTGACAAATTATGAATAATTTGATTGGTACTATTACCTGCTAATGAACGATAGCTAGATCTAAGATTACTCACATTGCATGACTCAAGACTTGACAAGTCTTCTCCCAAGGTCATGAGTTCAAAAACAAGGTTAGGTTTCACAAGATAATCAGGAATAATTCTCTGAGTTAAAAATTTACTCAGATCAATTTCATCAGAAATAGTCTGATTTAGTTTTTCCATGATTACAATATTTTATCACCTAGAGGTCCAGTTGTATAAGGAACAAGAATTTGCAATAGGCTTGTGTCAGACATAACTGATAAATCATGAATTTTTATAGCAGCTTCCAAGAATTTCAATAAGCTATCAATATTTAATCCATCACAAGGCTGAAGATTTTTCAAGAAGCTTTCTACAGGATTTCTCAATTTATTGTAGAAACTTGAATCAATTTCCAAAGTTGGTCTAGGGATCAAATTATTAACTTGATAACCATGATTGAGTTTTGATGGACCAATATTTTCAAATTCAGTTGTAGACTCACCACTTGTACCAGGTTCACACAATGTAACAGCACAAGTATCCTTTGAACTAGTTCCTAAATTTTTATTAATTACAACTTTAGATTGACTAGGAAAAGGTTCCAGTAAAGCAGCTGGATTCGGTGATGGTGGTCTAGATGGAGCAATCAAGCTTTGTAGTTCAATAATTCTATTATAACAATCAATAAAATGTTTTGCAAAATTCGAAAGCTCATCCAAATTTTCAGTTAAGACAAGAGTTTCTTCACTCTCAGTTTGTAAAAATACAATAATTTGTTTCATCCTATTTAAATAATGCATAAATATTGACTCAATTTTTACTACATTAGCTCTGATTACAGTTCTGTAATATCCAGTTTGCACACCATTTTGTACAGTGTCAATAAGTTCCATTACTTTTGGAAGTTTTTCTCTAAGACAATTGACTGACTCATTATAACTTGACAAATTATGAATAATTTGATTGGTACTATTACCTGCTAATGAACGATAGCTAGATCTAAGATTACTCGCATTGCATGACTCAAGACTTGACAAGTCTTCTCCCAAGGTCATGAGTTCAAAAACAAGGTTAGGTTTCACAAGATAATCAGGAATAATTCTCTGAGTTAAAAATTTACTCAGATCAATTTCATCAGAAATAGTCTGATTTAGTTTTTCCATGATTACAAAATCGATGGTTATAGCAAGTGAAACAATTCAATACGGTACAAAATACAAATCATGAAAATAATTGCTCAGTACTAAGCTCTCTCTCAGTAACCATACTAAATAAATTATACTTCAATTTCAACCAAGATTTCCATATAAATTAACCACGTTCTGCTACCAATTGTAACCAACCCTATTTGAGTAATCTCAAATAAGACTGCCTAACAAGTAGGAAGCAATGCTGGTCATGAGGGCCAGTGAATATTTTGGCAATCCTGGTTGAAATAAAATTTAAGCCAAGTCCGATTGAATCTTATATTTTCAAAATTAAAATCAATTTCATTTCTGAAGTTACAAAATAACAAGTTTACAAGTTTTGATTATTAAATCTATGTTAGTAACCCGGTAGGCCTACAACTGAAGCTTCAGTGTAATGTGGAATCGTAGATAAGCGACGATTATCGAAGTTTGAAACTCATAAAATTCGATGGACTTGGTTGAATTAGAAGCCGAATTGTAAAACAAGTGTTCTGCTTACCCCACTTCGAATTGTAAATGGAAATTTAACTTTCATACTGTACTTGAATTCCAAAATTTGGTTGAATTTGCTTGAGTTTATGGAAAATGTTTAGTCTCCTTCATCCTGTATTTATCCTGGTATTATATTTGTCCGGTCATTCAAAATTAATGGTAAAATAAAAAAAACCTGTTTGGAACAAAAGAAATAGAATAAAATCTAATAGATACAAGCATCACGTTGATGTTAACCAGAGTGGTTAACATGCAATGTTGGACAGGTTAATTATCAGGATACATTCTGTAGAAACATGATACCGTAAGAACAGCGGTAATAAAATATTATTATGACAAATCTCAAATAATTTAATAATAATAAATCTCAGAGGAATACGGCAAAATTAGTAAGCAAAATAGTTCAGATGAATAAAATAACGAAAGGAAATTATAAAATATCAGAAGGCTTAAATCAGTTACACATGGAGGGATAAGTTGATTCAAATTCTAACAGCTTCTTTACGTTATTTGATAAATTTCAAAATAGGATGTAATCAAATTTATATTGAATTTATAGATGATAAAGAATTAATTAATGAAAAAACTAGGCAAATATGAGATTTTCGATAGAATAGCAGAATAACCTACAACATAGAGACAGTTACAAGTATAACTTACCCAACTGGGGTTATTCAAATATAAATTCAATCAGGCATTGTAGATTTACATTTATGCTACTTTAGCATAATTTAAAAGAAAAATTTTGTAGTAAAATTTAGATATTTCATTATTCAAATTACATGCTACATTTTGAGATGCCACAGCTAGGCCTTTTAGAACAAGAAAAAAAGAAATCCCTGGCTGGCCAACCGACAAAGCTTCGTCCAGTTGTACCAATCCAACAAATCAAAATTATTAACTAGAAATTTTAATAAATGGATATTCAAAGTTATGTCCAAATAAGGAGAAAATAAAATAAATAAAATAAAATTAAGTAATTAATAAATTTTTGGTACAAGATCATATTATGATTTAGCATCTAAAGTTACCAGCTGTAATAAACACGTCACCCTGTGATAAATTGTGTTCTAGTATTACAACGGTAGTTTGGAGTTGATGTGTAGTTGATTGGTACCAGCTGTAGATAATGGTTCCTTAGAAGACCTATACAAATAATTATCACTCCCCTATCATTGAGAAACTGGAAAATGTTGGGAGAGAAGAATATTCACCTCATGAAAGAGAGTTGTTCATATTGCATTTATTAATTACTGAAGAATGACAGAATAATTTACAATTCACTTTGAATTTAGCTTAGCTTATATTCATCCTAAATGGAAGATGGAAAGAATAATTTTAAACTTGAAACAAGAGCTTGTATTATTGAGGTCGCCCTCAGACCTCAATTGCGTCGAGTCTGCAACCGTACAGAGGTTAGTGTAAAAATTACTAAGCTCCAATGGCGGATGCCCTACATTACTTTAGAAGATCATGTCGATTGAAATTTTTGAGACTGCTCGATGCCAACACTCCACTGAAATTAAGTTTCCGCCATTGGGAAATTTGTGAATTACCAAATTTGCAAAATTCGCTTGTTCATTCTTGGTCAGTACGCACGACATTGAATTTTGATACTCCAAAATATATTATAATTGCATTTCAAACTGATCGAAAGAATAAAATTAAAAAATCAATATCTAATTTTGACAGCTGTGATATTTACAATGTTAAAGTATATTTGAATAGTGAGTATTATCCATACGAAAATCTGCTAGGTAAGAAGGAAGTTTTATACCGGATGTTCCTGGATTTCGCACCCTTCGTTTATAATCATTCAATCAATAGCGAACTCGGAACAGAAATCGATTTTAAAACGTTTTGTGAATCAACACCGCTGATTGTTGTAGATTGTTCACACCAACCAAGTCATTTGAAATCATTGACAGATGTTCGTATTGAAATGGAATTTAATAGTGCAGTACCTGCAAATACTTCCGCGTATTGCGTTTTAATTAGCGATCGTGTGATGGAGTACACGCCTCTCACGAGCATGGTGAAAGAAGTTCAGTAATTTGTTGATAGAGTGCATCACTGCATGCCACTTATATATAAGGTGTGTACTGCCAAATGTAAGCCATTATCAGTTTTACCTTTGAACAGGAATCATGTCCTATTCTTTGTGTTCTGATATTTTGGACAAGCCACAAACTCGCTCTATTGGTATCCAGTGTGATCTCGATTCTGATATTTGGAGAGTGAGAACAAAGCTCAAACTCAGTCAGTACTTTACAATATCGAATCTGATAGTTTCTATTATGAACCAAGGAGAAGCAGTACACCAATCCAGAAGTCGGGAGAGGAGGAGGAAGAGGAGGAGCAGAAACGTGAGGAGGAACAGATACGTGAAGAAGGACAGAAAGGAATGGACAAGCAGACGTCTACGAAATTGCTACGGTTGATCTTCACTGGTTTAAACAAACTTGTAATCAAATTATTGTGAAAGAACTTGCCATAATTGATCAGTTTAATAATCATGCCGTATTCCATTTCAAATCACCATTGCAAAGACAGAATTGAGTGCAAAATTGTATAACGATGTAACATGGTTAGAACGTCACTATCATAAAATAAAATGGGAAGATGGAGATTTAGAATACAGTGACTCATTAATACGTGATTACCTTGCAGGTTATGAGAAAATATTCACAAAAGGAACTGAGAAAGCAAAGTTTTTAAGAAGATTGCATTCTAACATACAATGCATACCAGAGGATTTCCAAAACCTGATTTCAGCTTTTTCACCACTTCGTGGTGTTATGATGCATGTAAGATAATAAATATAGACCCGATGGAAGATGTGCTTATTCTCTGCCCAACATTATAATTCTTTGCTGTTTAAAATATGTATCAAACAAATAATTTCTTGTGCGAAAACAATCGAATGCAAAGTATGAAATTGGCACCGATGTATACGAACGCGCAGAAAAGAAACTTTGCATGTTATGGATTCTTCTACAACGGAAAGGAATTACAGTGTGTTTATTGCTTGCATGCATTGAGACTGCATAAAGCACGCACGTGTTGTCTGTCGTCAATTATTAATGAAGAAAGACCGTTCAATTACTCTATAATAGTGCCTGCCTACACATAGTTTACTTCATTCGCTCGACAACAATGGATCCGACAAAGTGGTTAGCTGCTGACAACCAGTTGGAAGTGAGGTTAAAAAACTGCATAGACTGGTATGATGAATGCAAAATTGCAATTAAGAAATCATCTCGTGAAAATTATAGTTTGGCGAAACAATTAAAGGCTATTTTTCTAAGCACAGTTAATTTGAATGATATAAAAGACTATTTGTGCTATTACCGTCCACATAATTTGTCTATAGATAAATAATTAAAATTGAAGATGAAGTTATGTATTGTTGTAGTGAATGTTGTAAACAAATTTTTAATTCAGATATTTCCTCGAACATTTTGGTTTAGTATCAGTGTAGACTTGATTGAGTGAGGACGCGAGATACGCCCCCTCAGACACAACTGTTACAGCTAAGTGCACATTCCTACCTTATCGAGATACGCCCCCTCAGAGACAACTGTTACAGCTAAGTGCACATTCCTACCTTATCAATTATAGTTCATAGCTTGATCTAGGTCATGCTGTGTTTTAGCTTTGCAAAATTCAAAAAATTAACTCGCCTCTTGATGTCAATTACATTCAATGAATTTGATTCTATTGCAAAAAATATTAAATTTTCAACAGGATTCCAAGGCGATGATGTTGATCTAGTGTTAACAAAAACAGAAAATGTACATTTTCCAATTTTATCTGAGATTTTCGAACTGCTCGATATACTAGACAGTGGCCATCTACATTATTGTAGTGCAAATGATTTCTCAACTATTGTTACAAATTCCGATGAACTTTGGAAATGCTTGTATGACATTGCAGATAAAAAATGTAAAAGATCAACTTAGATCATGACCTCTCTCTGTTAAGACATCAATAGAGCTGATACCCCAAGTGATATAGGTCTGAGGATATCTATACCTATTTTGGATATGCTTGTTCATTCTAAATTTACTATAGATATTCTCAGAGAAACACTTTACAAAAAATAACGCCCGCAGGTTTGTACAGCACATAGAAAATTTCAATATAAATTTGTGAAATTTTTCTTAACTGTCAGGCGGAAAGCAAACCAATTGTATTAATTGCAATCAATTTAATTTTACAGTATAAAGATGTAACAGATTCACTCAGTATAAATATGTAGAAATATGGATTCACTTTAATTTGACAGTAGAGAATACAGATTCACTTTAATCTGTCAGTATAGCATTAGATGTAGAAATATGCATTCACTTTAATTTGACAGTAGAGAATTTTTCCCTCAAAGGGAAATTATTTTTTCCCTCATCTAGCATTCACTTCAATCTGTCAGTATAGCATTAGATGTAGAAATATGCATTCACTTTAATCTGTCAGTAGAAAGGGAAATTATTTTTTCCTCAGGGAAATTATTTTTTCCCTCACTGAGAGAGAGAGAGAAAGAGATATATCTCTCTCTTTTCAACCCCCTCACCACCACTGGAAGGGGGAAGGGGAAATCTATTTTTAGAAGAGAGAGAGAGAAAGATATCTCTTGCACAAAAAAGTCAGTCCAATCTCCCAATATTCATCTACTGACTCGGATGAAATGATTGGAAACACATGTCTAGAAGCGCTAGACTTCATGTAATGATCTTTCAATAATATGTAACAAGATAATCGTATAGAAACAGCGAACACCATATTTCATGATTTCGTAAATTTCTCTCAAGAGACAAAATCGTGAGACAAGAATGACACAATTATTAGAATAGTTTGCAAATTTCAAAAGTGAAACCGAAACCATGAGAGTGTGATGAAAGTGAGCGACTGTGTGGTGTGGAGACAAAGTGTGTTCCGAACTAAAGTTCAGTCATGCAACATTTTGTACTAATGGAAGAGTCGCGGCGAAGTTTGGCGAAGTTGCAAGTTGGCAACTTAGGCTGCCAAATGCGCCAAGTAAGTTGCCTGCTTTGAGAGCCCGTTCATAATTATTATAATGGTGTAAGCTGAGATATAGTTAGGACAAAACATCGTAATTCACACGATAGTCTCGACATCATAAAACGTATCACAACACAAGGAATTATAACACAACTAAACTGAGATTTACGCAACTAAACTGAGATCTACACATCTAAACTGCGATTTACATAGCTAAACTGAGATTTACACAGCTGAACTGAGAAATGCAACCAAACTGAGATTTACACAACTACAATACTATATAAACTACACACTCCACACTCTGCAGTACAACGAGGTATAACAACCTTTACTACAAATTATATAAAAAATCGTTCACAAGTCACTACAGAAATTTGAGCTCCTACACTCAATGAGATATAACAAACTATACAACTAACTATGGTGATATCTACGTTATAATGGCAGTGGAGAAAAATAAGAGTACAGCTTTGCCCATTCTCATTACAAAATGCAACTACACACAATGCAATACAGTCAATTTGAAACAGTGTAGCGCAATACTGTAATAGACTTCAAGGCAATAAGGAAGCTTTTTCATCAATTTATTGTGATATAACATAACACTCTGAACTGAACTATCACATCACAATAACTGAATTAACAGAACTTCATACATACATTATAGTAAGCATTTTATTCTACACTCATTGATGAAGCACACATGATATAATACTAGTAGTTCTGTGAACAGTAGACCTCGCGCTCAGTGAGTACATTGACCTGTTGTTATGTTTTCTCAAAAATTAATAAATAATTTATCAATTTAAAATGTCTAGAAAAAATCCTAAATAAATATAAGTTTATAATAAAATAAGTTTTTAGTGCGATTGAACTTACTTGTTGTAAGTTATTTATTAGGTTTGCTCTCGGAATCTTTTAATTAGTAAATTATTATAGTATAGAAATAAAGGAAGATTTAGAAAAAAATCTGCTTCACTCTTTTATTACACAATAGGCCTATATTATTCAATCCTTAGATCAACCTTGCTGCATCAATGTGTCTCATTAGAATTGGAATGTTCTTTTGTTCATTAAAAATTGTCAAAAATGATGGTGATTCGTAAATATCTTTGTACGAAAGTATTCGAATCATATTTGAAAATTATTATAAATTAATGTAGATGTGGGACTATACAAAACGTCTTGCCAGCGGCGATATATAAGAAGGGGTCCCAGGGGGCCTGCCCGAAATAATGAATATGAAGAGAAATCAGTACAGTAATTACAGAAAAAAGTACAGTACGTAATCTGATTTTTTACGGTAAATTACCCTCTGAATATGAGCAGCGAAACTGATATTATGTATCATGGGGTATTACTATATTTACTATAATACAAATATATTTCAATTCTCGTTTATAATAATTATTAATTCATTAGCATTTGAAAAATTGCAATATCTCAGTAATTTCCATCCATAAAACTCAGATGTAGCCAATAGCAAGCCAGGCCTCGAATGTCGCCGGTGTCTACCGTCACTGGTCTCGACTGTCGCAGGACTCTTCTGT
>NC_052512.1:6226324-6286428 GCF_014356525.2 Nilaparvata lugens | reverse complement strand
GAGAGTAGCTTTCAATAGACCTCTACTCTTGTGCAGGTTTACACGTTTTGAGCACCTCTGGATTAGGAGTTATAATCGATTTTTTGATTTACCATATAGTACATGGTACATACTATTAGTGGGAATTACTTGAGAACTGTGATGGCTCAAAACGTCAATTCCTGCTGAATGTTACTTCTCATAGACCTCTACTCTTGTGCAGGTTTACACGTTTTGAGCACCTCTGGTTTAGGAGTTATAATTGGTTTTTTGATTTACCATATAGTACATGGTACAAACTATGAGTGGGAATTACTTGAGAACTGTGATGGCTCAAAACGTCAATTTCTGCTGAGAGTAGCTTCCCATGGACCTTTACTCTTGTGCAGGTTTCCACGTTTCGAGCACCTCTAGTTCAGGAGTTATGATTGGTTTTTTGATTTACCATGTAGTACAGGAGACATAATATGAGTGGGAATTACTTGAGAACTGTGATGGCTCAAAACGTCAATTTATACTGAGAGTAGCTTCTCATAGACCTCTACCCTTGTGCAGGTTTCCACATTTTTAGCACTTCTAGTTCAGGAGTTATAATTGATTTTTTGATTTACCATATAGTACATGGTACATACTATGAGTGGGAATTACTTGAGAACTGTGAAGGCTCAAAACGTCAATTTCTGCTGAGAGTAGCTTCTCATAGACCTCTACTCTTGTGCAGGTTTACACGTTTTGAGCACCTCTGGTTTAGGAGTTATGATTGATTTTTTGATTTACCATAAAGTACATGGTACATACTATGAGTGGGAATTACTTGAGAACTGTGATGGCTCAAAATGTCAATTTCTGCTGAAAGTTACTTCTCATAGACCTCTACTCTTGTGCAGGTTTACACGTTTTGAGCACCTCTAGTTCAGGAGTTATAATTGATTTTTTGATGTACCGTATAGTACATGAATCATACTATGAGTGGGAATTACTTGAGAACTGTGATGGCTCGAAACGTCAATTTCTGCTGAGAGTAGCTTCTCATGGACCTCTACTCTTGTGCAGGTTTCCACGTTTTGAGCACCTCTAGTTCAAGAGTTATAATTGGTTTTTTGATTTATCATATAGTACATGGTACATATTATGAGTGGGAATTACTTGAGAACTGTGATGGCTCAAAACGTCGATTTCTGCTGAAAGTTACTTCTCATAGACCTCTACTCTTGTGCAGGTTTCCACGTTTTGAGCACCTCTAGTTCAGGAGTTATAATTGATTTTTTGATTTACTGTATAGTACATGAACATACTATGATGGGAATTACTTGAGAACTGTGATGGCTCAAAACGTCAATTTCTGCTGAGAGTAGCTTCTAATAGACCTCTACTCTTGTGCAGGTTTACACGTTTTGAGCACCTCTGGATTAGGAGTTATAATCGATTTTTTGATTTACCATATAGTACATGGTACATACTATGAGTGGGAATTACTTGAGAACTGTGATGGCTCGAAACGTCAATTTCTGCTGAGAGTTACTTCTCATAGACCTCTACTCTTGTGCAGGTTTCCACGTTTTGAGCACCTCTAGTTCAGGAGTTATAATTGATTTTTTGATTTACTGTATAGTACATGAAACATACTATGAATGGGAATCACTTGAGAACTGTGATGGCTCAAAACGTCAATTTCTGCTGAGAGTAGCTTCCAATAGACCTCTACTCTTGTGCAGGTTTACACGTTTTGAGCACCTCTGGATTAGGAGTTATAATCGATTTTTTGATTTACCATATAGTACATGGTACATACTATGAGTGGGAATTACTAGAGAACTGTGATGGCTCGAAACGTCAATTTCTGCTGAGAGTAGCTTCTCATGGACCTCTACTCTTGTGCAGGTTTCCACGTTTCGAGCACCTCTAGTTCAGGAGTTATGATTGGTTTTTTGATTTACCATATGGTACAGGAGACATAATATGAGTGGGAATTACTTGAGAACTGTGATGGCTCAAAACGTCAATTTATACTGAGAGTAGCTTCCCATAGACCTCTACCCTTGTGCAGGTT
Organism: Nilaparvata lugens; assembly: GCF_014356525.2. NCBI lineage: Eukaryota > Metazoa > Arthropoda > Insecta > Hemiptera > Delphacidae > Nilaparvata > Nilaparvata lugens. The sequence goes on along the minus strand of NC_052512.1, from coordinate 6,284,399 downwards.
TCCACATTTTTAGCACTTCTAGTTCAGGAGTTATAATTGATTTTTTGATTTACCATATAGTACATGGTACATACTATGAGTGGGAATTACTTGAGAACTGTGAAGGCTCAAAACGTCAATTTCTGCTGAGAGTAGCTTCTCATAGACCTCTACTCTTTTGCAGGTTTACACGTTTTGAGCACCTCTGGTTTAGGAGTTATAATTGATTTTTTGATTTACCATATAGTACATGGTACATACTATGAGTGGGAATTACTTGAGAACTGTGATGGCTCAAAACGTCAATTTCTGATGAAAGCTACTTCTCATAGACCTCTACTCTTGTGCAGGTTTCCACGTTTTGAGCAACTCTAGTTCAGGAGTTATAATTGATTTTTTGATTTACTATATAGTTAGCATTAAGTTAGCTCTCCAATTTTCGAGACGTCATATCTCAAAAACTGTGGGTGCTCAAAACGAAATAGAAGTTGCTCAAATCAGCTCAAAACGAGCTCAAAACGATGGTGTGTTTACTTTTTCGATTTCAAAAAGTGGAGAGCTGGCATTAAGTTGGCTCTCCAATTTTTGAGACGTCATATCTCGAAAACGGTGGGTGCTCAAAACAAAATAAAAGTTGCTCAAATCAGCTCAAAACGAGCTCAAAACGATGGCGTGTTTACTTTTTCGATTTTAAAAAGTGGAGAGCTGGCATTAAGTTGGCTCTCTAATTTTTGAGATGTCATATCTCGAAAACGGTGGGTGCTCAAAACGAAATAAAAGTTGCTCAAATCAGCTCAAAACGAGCTCAAAACGATGGCGTGTTCACTTTTTGATTCCGAAAAGTGGAGAGCTGGCATTAAGTTGGCTCTCCACTTTTTGAGACGTCGTATCTCAAAAACGGTGGGTGCTCAAAACGAAATAAAAGTTGCTCAAATCAGCTCAAAACGAGCTCAAAACGATGGCATGTTTGTTTTTTCGATTTTAAAAAGTGGAGAGCTGGCATTAAGTTGGCTCTCTAATTTTTGAGATGTCATATCTCGAAAACGGTGGGTGCTCAAAACGAAATAAAAGTTGCTCAAATCAGCTCAAAACGAGCTCAAAACGATGGCGTGTTTAGTTTTTCGATTTCGAAAAGTGGAGAGCTGGCATTAAGTTGGCTCTCCAATTTTTGAGACGTCATATCTCAAAAACGGTGGGTGCTCAAAACGAAATAAAAGTTGCTCAAATCAGCTCAAAACGAGCTCAAAACGATGGCGTGTTTGTTTTTTCGATTTCGAAAAGTGGAGAGCTGGCATTAAGTTGGCTCTCCAATTTTTGAGACGTCATATCTCAAAAACGGTGGGTGCTCAAAACGAATAAAAGTTGCTCAAATCAGCTCAAAACGAGCTCAAAACGATGGCGTGTTTAGTTTTTCGATTTCGAAAAGTGGAGAGCTGGCATTAAGTTGGCTCTCCAATTTTTGAGACGTCATATCTCAAAAACGGTGGGTGCTCAAAACGAAATAAAAGTTGCTCAAATCAGCTCAAAACGAGCTCAAAACGATGGCGTGTTTAGTTTTTCGATTTCGAAAAGTGGAGAGCTGGCATTAAGTTGGCTCTCCAATTTTTGAGACGTCATATCTCAAAAACGATGGGTGCTCAAAACGAAATAAAAGTTGCTCAAATCAGCTCAAAACGAGCTCAAAACGATGGCGTTGAGAGATTTCAAAAATATTTTAGTGGAGAGCCAACTTAATGTTGGTATATTGTTTATAAGACGAGAATATCCAATTATAATGGGCTGTGTTTTGATGGGATTAAGCTTGAGGCCATTTTTCTTCGTCCATTCCACTATCGAATTGATATCCTGATTCATTATTCCAACTGTTTCTTAATTTTTGTTATGGGACAGCTTAAATATATTTGAAGGTCGTCTGCATAAGTATGGAAACTGGAGAATTTGATAATGGAAGAAAGGTCATTAGCATACGAAGTGAAGAGGAGAGGGCCTAAAATTGAACCTTGTGGTACTCCATGCATAACGTTTTTCCAAGTAGACTTTTTGTCACCGACAGATACACATTGTTTCCTACCTAATAGATAGGATTTAAACCAAACTAACGAGTTGTGACTGAAACCAAGAATAGCCAACTTATTCAGAAGGTCAGGAGAGGTGCGGAAGGAGCGGGGGTGGTGAGGGGTACGTGGGATGGGTGCTATTGACTGGGGAGGGGGGAAAAGTCGTAAAAAAGCTTCTCAAATACGGCAAATGTCATCTACTTTCTTCTTCTTCTTCTTCTTCTTCTTCTTCTTCTTCTTCTTTCTTCTTCTTCTTCTTCTTCTTCTTCTTCTTCTTCTTCTTCTTCTTCTCCTTCTTCTCCTCCTTCTTCTCCTCCTTCTTCTCCTCCTTCTTCTCCTTCTTCTCCTCCTTCTTCTTCTTCTTCTTCTTCTTCTTCTTCTTCTCCTCCTTCTTCTTCCTTCTTCTTCTTCTTCTTCTCTTCTTCTTCTTCTTCTTTCTTCTTCTTCTTTCTTCTTCTTTCTTCTTCTTCTTCTTTTCTTCTTCTTCTTCTTCCTTCTTCTTCTTCTTTCTTCTTCTTCTTCTTATTCTTCTTCTTCTTTCTTCTTCTTCTTTCTTCTTCTTCTTCTTCTTTTCTTCTTCTTCTTTCTTCTTCTTCTTTCTTCTTCTTCTTATTCTTCTTCTTCTCTTCTTCTTCTTCTTCTTCTCTTCTTCTTCTTCTTCTTCTTTTCTTCTTCTTCTCTTCTTCTTCTTCTTCTTCTTCTCTTCTTCTTCTTCTTCTTCTTCTTCTCCTCTCGCAACGGAAATAGGCGATCATCAATGCAATTTGGATTCTATTGACTGCAGCTCGGAACAGAGATGTTGAGTCAATGTTGAACTCTCAGGTTCTTTAACCAGGATGTTTTCCTTCTTCCAGACCGGCGTCTTCCTTCAATCTTGCCCTCCATTATCAACTGCAGGAATCTGTACTTCTCATTGCTCATCACATGTCCAAAATACTGAAGCTTCTGACTCTTAATACCGTAAAGAACCTCCACTGTCGTCCCAATTCGTTCTAATACCTCAGAATTCCTCACCCTTTCTGATGCCTCGACACGTTCTCTGCTAACAACCATGAACTTTGTTTTGCGTACATTCATACACAATCCATACTTATTGCTGGTTTCATTCACATGCTTCAACAGCAGTTGGAGATCGTCTGCACTTCCAGCCAACAACACTGTGTCATCCGCATACCTGAGATTATTCACAACTTCACCATTGACAACCAGTCCACATGTGCATCCATCAAGAGCCTCAGAGAGGATTGCTTCTGAATATAAATTGAATAATGTTGGTGACAACACACAGCCCTGTCTTACCCCTCCACGAACTCCTACTTCTCTTGACAACTCCTTATCCTAATGTACTAATGTTATCATTACAGATATATCTTTTTCATCCTGCCAACTGAGTGCCTTTTTATTTTGACAAATTGTGGTTAGTTGATGTTTTCTAGATCTAATTGAATTCTGTTTTCTGTATACTTCTTTTCCTTCGAATAGAAAATTTAAATAGTCTTGAAATGAAATGTATGGATTTGACTTGGGGTGTTGAGCTTTTCATTCGCGTGAGGAGATGGAAGGGGGTTTATGATGGAGAAGAAGAAGTGGCATCAGGTGAATTCTCATCTGTTATGTCACGATGTATATCGTAACTAGAGAAAGGCATTGAATTTAGGGCTCATTTATTCGACGCTCGGCTATCTTTCATAGAATCTGAGGGGTCAACGTTCAAGCCAGCCACTGGCCTACCGCTCAGCGTTGCTGCGCATCCTCTCTCCCCTCCCTCTCAGTCACTGAGGGAGGCTCGAGAAAGGCCAGCAAGAGGCAGTCGGGTTCGGAGAGCCAAGTCGAGCGGTCGAGAGAGGTGAGAAGGAAGCAGCGAGCAGCTAGCAACGTCACAGTACACCAGTACTACGTGAACTCCGATTTCTTCAGCGACCGGGAGTTGTGTCGAGGCTAAAGTTGATTAGCCTCTCACACAGTGAACTCCACTGCTCTACACTCGTTTGGGGCGAGTGTTAAACGACACTTAACCTGTTTGGACGACGGGTTGCCAGTTTCGACCAACGACAACACGTCAGGTTTGGTCGAAACCTGACTCCCCATTGGTAGGCCACCAGTGGGGCATCGAGGCGAGATAGGACATCCAGGAAGGTCAGGAAAGACCTTTCCCGCAACTCCGCGGACGATCCGACCCCGGGAGGACAGCTAGTGCCGGCCAGTAGGACTTAGGAAAGTCCAGAGTGCTGGCCGCCGCAGCGTGCTGGTCCAGTGCGGGATCGCAAGAGGACGTCTAGGAAGGCCAGGAAAAGCCTTTCCCGCAACTCCGCGGACGATCCGGACCCCAGGAGGACAGCTAGTGCCCGGCCAGAGGACTTAGGAAAGTCTAGAGTGCTGGCCGCCGCAGCGTGCCGGTCCAGTGCGGGACCGCAAGAGGACGTCTAGGAAGGCCAGGAAAAGCCTTTCCCGCAACTCCGCGGACGATCCGGACCCCAGGAGGACAGCTAGTGCCCGGCCAGTAGGACTTAGGAAAGTCTAGAGTGCTGGCCGCCGCAGCGTGCTGGTCCAGTGCGGGATCGAAAGAGGACGTCTAGGAAGGCCAGGAAAAGCCTTTCCCGCAACTCCGCGGACGATCCGGACCCCAGGAGGACAGCTAGTGCCCGGCCAGTAGGACTTAGGAAAGTCTAGAGTGCTGGCCGCCGCAGCGTGCTGGTCCAGTGCGGGATCGAAAGAGGACGTCTAGGAAGGCCAGGAAAAGCCTTTCCCGCAACTCCGCGGACGATCCGGACCCCAGGAGGACAGCTAGTGCCGGCCAGTAGGACTTAGGAAAGTCCAGAGTGCTGGTCGCCGCAGCGTGCTGGTCCAGTGCGGGATCGCAAGAGGACGTCTAGGAAGGCCAGGAAAAGCCTTTCCCGCAACTCCGCGGACGATCCGGACCCCAGGAGGACAGCTAGTGCCCGGCCAGTAGGACTTGGGAAAGTCCAGAGTGCTGGCCGCCGCAGCGTGCTGGTCCAGTGCGGGATCGCAAGAGGACGTCTAGGAAGGCCAGGAAAATTCCACTCTTTACTGTTTTTCATTTTTCTAAAAATAACCTTTCTTATTATTATCCTTAATAGAACATTAATATTTATTTACTAATTCCATAATTTTGTTTGTTTGTATTATACATTTTTACTAATTTTATTATAAAAACTTTAATCCCATATCAGTGAATGAAGTTTGTAAATAGTAATTATTACACGCAATAAGCAACTAATTACTTATACCCCAACACATATAATATATAGTGGGGTGTATATTTATTCATTGAAATTATCATTTATTCATTGTTGAAACACCGCTGATTTATGTAGTTATATTACAATACTATATTATCAATATTCTAATGTTGCATTCAATCTTCATTGTAATTAATAAGTTTTCATAATATGTGAAATTTGCTGCATAATTGGCTGTTGTACTGTAATTTATTGTAGATTCGTGTATGAACCAGAATGTATTGTAACTTACTTGAATAAATAAAAAAAATTTGAATTCCCAAAAAAAAATTTGAATTGAATTGAATTCCCTTTCCGCGACCGACCCTGTTTGGCAGTGCGAAAGCACGGCCCCTCTTTCCTAAAAGAGGGAAACATTCCTCCAAAGCACTCCAAGCCCTGTTTCAACCCCCATCCCGAGCGAGGGTGGTTGACGGACGCCCCACCGAGACTCCCGTCCCCTGCCGCGGCCCTCCCCAGTCGCCGACTGAGTTTAGCCGGCCCAGAGCGACACTGGGAACTCTGATAGAGACAGGTGTGGGCAAAAATCTACTCAGAAGATTGGCACACGAACGTGGGGCCCAAGGCAGGAGGAGAAAAACAGCAATGAGTGCAGAGGAGAAATGTAGTCGCGCCGGAGAAGACCAGGAGGCGCGAGAGGAAAACAGCGATCTAGGAGTGACCTGGATCTACAAACTCCACCGGAAAGAAGCAGTGGACCTAGCAACAGCAGCAGGACTACCTACAACAGGTACGATGGCGGAGCTGAGGAAGGTTCTTGTGGACCATCACAAGAAGACGGCAGAGGAAGCCAACAACCTGAACCAGGCTAGCAATGGAGCTAGCACAAGCTACCACGAGGCGGAAGGAGCAACGTCTCTGTGGCCTCCTGTAGAGGAAGATCATCAGGAGTCTTCCAGACTCGGGAAGCTGCCCGAGGAGGCCTCACCAGCCTCCGATGGCGAATCATGCCATTCATGGGTGTATCGATTGCAGAACAGAGACGCGGTCGAATTACTCCTAGACTCGGTGCCCACAGACGGCACCTGTTCCGAGTTGCGGAGAGCATTAACAGAGCAGCGGCAGCGATGCCTCACGATGCTACCGCTGCCTCCCGCTGAAGAGACGGTGATACAGCCAGCGCCACCGAGGTCAATGTCGGCGCATGTGGACGCTGGCCCACAGTATCACGCGAGACCTGCATTAGTGCGACCAGAGGAGTCGTCGGCGCACCAGTACAGGCCACGACAGGCACCGCACTCACCGGTCCGGGCTGCAGCCCACCATACACCATTTATGGACCCAGGGACGGTGTGCGATAAGGTGCGAGGATGGAGGTTGTCATATGATGGCAACGGAGACGCTCCTAGCTTCCTAGAGCGTCTCGAGGAGTTACAACAAGCCTACGGGCTGACAGGGGAGCAGTTGTTCCCGGCGCTACCAGAAATGCTAGCGGGAAGGTGTTCCTTGTGGATGCGGAACCGAAGAGGGTTCTGGCGGCATTGGAACGACTTCGTAATGGACTTTCGGTCCCGTTATTATCCAGCAACCTATGAGGAGGATCTGGATGCTCAAATCCTGGGTCGACGGCAGCGTGAAGGCGAGGCTATCGATGACTACGTAGAAGAACTTCAGACTCTCATGAGGAGAAGAGGAGATTGTTCAATCAATCACCAGCTACAGAGGCTGTACAAGAATCTTCTACCCCGGTACAAGCTGTACATTAGGGAAGCTGAAATCTATACCGTGGACGATCTACTCAAGCTGGCCAGGCAGTATGAGAGGATAAAGTCAGAGGAGAAGAGTGCTCAACAGCGGCAGAGGACTGTGAAACAGGAAGAGGTTCGTAAACCTGTGAAAGCACGCCCCGAGCCAGAGCCTACAACTTCACAACGGCGAGTGGAGCCGACTCCAGTAGGACCTACCTGCTGGCATTGCAAGAAAGAGGGTCACTGGAGGTCGGAATGCCCTGAGATTTCTCTCTGCGTGGGCTGTAGAAAACCTCGTCCCGGTTGCACCTGTGAGAAGGATCAGAAGAGGGCAACAGACAAAGCCGCAGTGGTGAGAACTAGGAACCAACTCCAATTGGAACCGGAGTCGCAGTTCGACAACAGACTGTATACCACAGTCGAGGTAGCTGGCCACCAGTATCGAGCTCTACTCGATACAGGAGCTGAATCCAACTACTTAAGCTTGGCAACGTTTGCGAGCTTAGAGGCAGCTGGGTGTGCAAGGAGGACTGCGACAGAGAGAGGCGCGATTCTGGCGAATGGAACCGCAGCGCGGCTATATGGGAAGGTGGAGATCAACCTGAAAATCAGCCAAGAAATTCTTCCCACAGTGATGACGATCATGGAAGGATTATCCCCCGAATTTTTATTCGGCATGGAGTTCCTGCAGGAGCACAGGGTGAAAATCGACACCCGCGCACGCACGGCGGAATGGGAGCCTCAACTCGGGGAGAAGAGTGCTACAACTACCCAGAAAGCTGCGAAGGCCCGAGGAAGAGAGGTGAAGTCCGGTGCAGCCCCGATAGAGAGGCAAGGAAGGTGTCCACAGCCTCAGGAGACACGCGTCTCCGAGGAGACACGCGTCATGCTAGTACGTGTCCGAGATGTCTGGCTGAATGCACTGGTCGACACCGGGGCCGAGTCGTCCTATGTCTCTGGAGAGGCAGCAAGGCGACTGAAGGAGTCTGGCGATTGCCAGGTGAAACCAATTAGTCATCAACCGATCTTGGTGACTGGAGAAAAGCTTCCCGTAGTGGAGGAGCTGAAGCTGACTGCCGAGGTGTGTAGTAGACGAGTCTACTGGAGAGTGGCAGTGATCAAAGAGTTAGAATCCGAAATGATTTTGGGATTGAGTCATTTAAGAGCGATTCAAGCAAAACTCGATTTGAGGCAGAGGAGGATGATATTACCTCCGGCTTTAGTGGGACAGGTGGCAGCAGTCGCTTCAGAAAGGGAGGAGTTCGAGAAATTCCTGGAGACGGAGCTGATAAAATTCAGAGATGTGCCAGGTGCGACTCACCTCCTGGTTCATAGAATCAGGCTGAAGGAAGGAGCTGAGCCGTTCCGACAACGTCCGTATCCTCGTAACCCGCTTATGCAAGCGGTGATAAACGAGGAGGTGGACAGCATGCTCGATCAGCGGGTCATTGAGCCGAGCAGTAGCCCGTGGAGTTCACCAATAGTCTTGGTGAAGAAGGCTAATGGAAAGATGCGGTTTTGTATCGATTTCCGGCAGATTAATGCACTCACTGAACGAGATGCATATCCTTTGCCGAATATGACAGGCATATTGGATAGATTGAGGAATGCCAAGTACATTTCTTCAATTGACTTGAAGAGCGGTTACTGGCAAGTACCGTTGGAGGAGCAGAGTAAGCAGCTTACAGCGTTTACTGTTCCTGGAAGAGGGCTGTTCCAGTTCCGGATGATGCCCTTCGGTCTACACTCGGCTGGAGCTACGTTTCAGCGCCTCCTAGACCGAGTAATTGGGCCGGAATTGGAGCCTTGTGCTTTTGCTTACCTAGACGACGTCATCGTTCTAGGAGAAACGATGGAGGCTCACATGCTGAACCTAGCTAGAGTGTTCAGTAGGCTGAGAGAAGCTGGCTTGATAATCAATCAAGAGAAATGTCAGTTCTTGAAGCGAGAGCTACGCTACCTGGGACATATAGTGACGGAGCAAGGACTCAGGACCGATCCTGAGACGGTGAGAGCGGTAAATGAGTTCCCAACTCCGCAGCGGCTCAGGATGCTCCGGAGTTTCCTGGGGTTGGCGTCCTGGTATAGGAGGTTTGTCCCGAATTTTTCGGACCTTGCAACACCTCTTCACCGGTTGCTGAAGGTAGGAGTGAAGTGGCACTGGGGACCAGAAGAGGAGAGAGCTTTCCAGGAGATAAAGAGGGCTCTCACTAGATCTCCAGTGCTCACATATCCTCACTTTGAACTACCGTTCACGCTCCAGACAGATGCCTCTGAGTATGGACTAGGGTCTGTGCTTACTCAGGAGGTCGATGGAGAGGAGAAGGTCATCGCCTACGCAAGCAGAGGGCTCAAGGGGGCCGAGCTGAGGTATTCTACCACCGAAAAGGAGTGCCTGGCTGTGATTTTCGCCCTGAGAAAATTCAAGCCGTACATAGAGGGGTATGAAACTACAGTGATTACTGATCACCAGGCTCTAAAGTGGCTTAGAGCTATCCCTAACCCGACAGGAAGGCTAGCAAGGTGGGCCTTAGAGATGCAGCAATATAACTTGGTCATCAAGTATCGAAGAGGGAAGCTAAACGTGGTCCCGGATGCTCTCTCACGAGCGTTGCCAGGAGGCGACGTGCCGGCAAGTCCACAGGAAGGTCAGGAGGAGCCCACAGGAGCGGTAGCCGCCATCGTCATGGAAGACGACAGGTGGATAAGGAGGATGAAGAACAATCTACTCCACCATCCACAGAAATACCCCGACTATATGGTAAGGGGTGAGGCGTTGTATCGTCACATATGGGCCCGTCAACAACCTCCTGATGCACCGGAGAGTGATGGCTGGAAGCTATGTATCCCGAGAGGTGCTAGGAGGGAGATACTTCAGCAGAGTCACGATGCCCCGACAGCGGGCCACCAAGGAGTATTCCGGACTTATCACCGGATAGCCTGTCGCTATTATTGGCCGGGCCTGTATGCGGACGTCGCGAAGTATGTGAGGCGCTGTGAGACGTGCATGAAGCATAAGGTGGAGCAGCGGCCTCCATACGGACAGATGAACAGCCAGAGGAAAGTGGTGCGACCCTGGGAGACTGTTAGCACCGATATTGTAGGTCCGCTACCTCGCTCAAAAAGGGGGAATAAATACCTGGTGGTATTTCAGGACCAGTTCACGAAGTGGACGGAAGCTCGGCCGCTAGCTCAGGCAGACAGCAATGCCGTAGCGCGAGCTTTGAGGGAGCTAGTCGTCACCAAATTTGGGGTGCCGAAGCTGCTTATATGTGACAATGGAACACAGTATACAAGTAGACTTTTTAAGTCATACTGTAAGGAGAATGGCATCACATTATTCTATACCCCACCCTACACACCGAGCTGCAACCCTACGGAGAGGGTTAATAGAGTCATGAAGACTATGATACAGCTCTATGTGGGCGAGCACCATGCGGATTGGGATCGCTATGTGGAGGAATTTTGTTTCGCCATGAATACAGCGGTGCATGTAGGCACTAAGTATACTCCTGCCTTCCTCAACTTCGGAAGAGAGTTGAGAGCACCAGGAGATGCTTGTGGTGAGGAGGAAGACGATCCTCGACAGGAGGATGGAGGCACGAGTCGAGCAGCCCAGCTGAGGAGGTTGCAAGTACTGAAACGTGCACAGAAACTCGTTTTAGATAATCTAAACGAGGCCTATAATAATACCAGGAGGTATTATAATCTTAGGCGAAGACCACTGGAACTGAGGACGGGCCAGTTGGTGTACAAGAGGGATTATCATCTCTCGTCTGGAGTGAACCAGTTTGCAGCTAAGCTAGCTCCAAAATTTTCTGGGCCTTATGAGGTAGAGAAAATGTTGAGCGCATCTGTAGTGTTGCTGAAAGGAGCTGCTGGTAAAATGCTGACAGTTCATGTAAAGGATATAAAAATCTTGCCGCCCCTTCCCGAGGAAGAAGAGGAGGAAGATGGAGAGGACGACAGCGGAATGCGAGCCGCCCGCGACGGCGGAGAGGACAATGATGGAGGAGCCAGTGTGGAGGAGAGCGGTGACGGCAGGAGGAATCGAGTAAGCCGGTGTCGCTGCCCACTCGCCTGATGGAGTATCGGGAAGAGTAATTCAACAGCAGCAGTAAGGTGAGTGACCAGGAGGAGAAATAATATCTAAAATTTGGAGGAAAATATATTTGGAAATATAGCCCGTTTATTTATGGGGTTTGAGATAATTGATAGCATTGGAATAGTTGAAACTAGCCTGATATTGGAGCATGAAATAATTATTTCTCGATTCAGAGAAATATGTGAACATTAGGCCTATATTTAGAGGTAGCATTCATAACAATTTTCTTTCGAGTAAATGGTCCTGTTTTAACAGAGTCGAAATTAAGCTGAATGGCAACTCAACCATCCTAGTTCAATTAAAACAGATAAGCGGTTTCTAGGCTTTTTCTGTAAAGTCGAAAAGTTATTGTTGCTTTTATTTTCATCTCCAATTATATCGCCATCTTATTGTCTCAGAGCTCTTAATCCAATTCCCCTTGCCAAGCACGGGTCAAAGAGATGGAATTTGAATTATTTCATTTATCATGTTGTCGTCCACAATTTGTGAACTTGTAACATATTTAAATCTGGGTAGATGAAAAGCCCTAACAGAAATAGTAATAGGTCTAAAAATAAAGTAATTGGCTAATATCGCCAAGCAGATAATAATCAAGATAAGATAGCATCAGCTTGTTCTGGCTAAATGGTACAAGAGCTTAAAAAGGATTTGAAGGAAGTTTATTACTCATAAATAGATTATTTATAAAATATTTGAAGATTGAGGTTATGTAGATGTATTCACGGATCGGTGACCTAGAGACCGATCAAACCGAAGAACGTAGAATCTGACCAAAACCCCTTGGCAGAGCTTTATTGCATTCGGATGGTGTGCAATGTGAAAAAACACCCGTCCACGTGGCTAATTATTAGGTAGCATGGAATTAATATTAATATATAGAATATTAACTAGCATGCAAAGAGCATAAATAAAAAACCAAATAAAAATAATTTAATGTATTCAGGAAATAAGAGTTACCAGGCGCATGAATACCTAATAAAAATTTGCATGCACCAATAGTAAAACGGCAGTTAATAGGCGGCAACTGTAGGCCAATTCAAAAATATTTATATATATTTATATAAATGTACTAGTTTTCGTGTAAAAATTTGTGTAATCTATGTTATCAATATGGCTCGAATGCAAAGAAATTGTTAATCATATAATCTAAGCAATATTTCGGCATTCTTTGTAAGATCTATTTGAATTTAATGGCGGAGGATTGAGATATTTAAATTTTATGCTAATTTGAAAGTCGGAAAGAGAATCTGTAAAACTTGAGAAGGAAGAACCAGCACTCGCCAGCCAGATGCCACCATAAGAGGACCCCAAATATTTTGGAGCGAAGTACCTTATTAATAATTTTGTAAAAATTTAAAGTTAAAGTAAATTATTGAATTTCTTAAGGGACTTCGTGATGCTGTTGTGAAGCGGAAGTCATTTTTCATTTTTATTAAATTTATAACCCCTTGGAGGAGACGATTCCGGCTACCATATTCCCGGACCACATGGAGTTGGATCGACATCGGCGGCTTACAAGAAGATTTTCGACACGTGAGTGATTTAAATTTGAATTTAGTGATGGGCGCCCTAGTGCTTCGAAATAATCTGATGATCAAAGCTAGCTCGCCGAAAGGGTTATTATAAATTGAGAAATTAATAAGAGTAATACTTGCGCAAGTAAAATTAGTATTAAAGGTATTTATTTGAAAGAAAAATATATAGATCAATATTTTAGAAATTTCTATTTAATCAAAGAAGTACGAAATCTAGGCTATCAAACGTATGCATACAATATTTAATTTTTTGCAATACAATTTGCGATAATTTATCATAGTTCTAATTCACTAGATGAATGGCTCTACCTATTCCGTCAGGTGCCGAATCTTGCACCCTGAGATAAAAATATATATTCGATACAAATAAATCTACTAAATACTAGAGATTTTAATATATAGATATATTTGGATTATTAGTGGCTAATTTATCAAGCTGATCTTAGAGCACACATTTTTTGATTGAATTATCCAAATCGACAAGTATTAGCAAGTACATGTCGCAGCTACGTGCAAAAGAATGCATATGATTTCAAGATAAAGGCACATGGTAATGATTCGTGCCACAAATCTAGAATATAAAGTTTAGCCTGTGATATTTTTATTGATTTCAAATATTGTTCTATTTTTATATTATATTTTTTATCGCTCTATATATATTTTTTGCCTCGACTGATCTTTGCATTATTTGTGTAATATATGTGTGAAAATTTTCATGGTGTGCAATTTATTTTATATTCCTCATCTCTATAGTATAAGTATCATTTTTATACATATTTATTATTTATTGAATTACAAGAGTTATTGGAGAAGCCCATATCTAGGCCTATCAAGATTTTTTAAGACTAAATACTATTAGAAAACCACGCCCTAATTATATTAAATCTCATGCTTTACCGACTGATGCCAAGCAGGAGGCTAATCGTTATTTTTTAATATAAAGAATAACGTGACAAACTGTATAACGATAATTAGCATTGGAGGAAATTAATTGTCAGATTCTTTCTGAATAATATTATTTGTCCATGAGGTTTTGGATTAAATATTTATTTTGATCATAAAATAAAGCCGGCGATAATTGCTTGGGTCCGTGGTAATAAATGTATTACGTTACAGAAAATAACAGGAGTTATTTTTCTGTGGATAGAAGTATATTATGTAGCAACCGATTATTCATGGTATTTGAATAAGTTGCGTGTGATTAGGCAACCGATTATTCATGGAATTTGAATAAGTTGTGTGTGATTCGGCAACCGATTATTCATGGTATTTGAATAAGTTGCATGTAATTAGGCAACCGATTATTCATGGCATTTGAATAAGTTGCGTGTGATTGTAAGTCATAGTGTACTACAATCGTTTTTGTTGGCTTCAAATTTTGATCAGTCTCTCTCCAATATTTTATTGAAAATGAAAATATCCATAAAGTGATTTTACTGAAATAAAATCTTCATTATTTCATTATTTCGAATTCATCTCGTTTTGAAAGAAACTGGAGCTGTATTGGTATTACAGTAGTCTACGCTTTATTGTGCTATTGTTTTAATTGTGATTTAGTCACGTTCAGTAGACAGGTCCGAGTTTCCCACGGCCTGTGCTTGTAGACATTTTCTATGGCTATATTTCTATCTTCAATAATATAATTCTAATAAGGAATTTTATGAGAAAAGGCTTGTCATCAGCTCATATAGGAATTGGCATCGAGAAACAACATTTTTCCTATTATACCGTTCTGCCAGTTAAATCTGAATTTCAGTGCTACGTGCCTGTTGAGCGGTCGACGCATAGCGATAAGATAAAATAATCAATTTATTTTGTCTACTAAACAGATTATTCTCGTCCGATCCTGCATTGTTTTTCATTTTATGCAATCTAATAATTCCCGTTTATTCCTGTTTTTCCCCGTTTATGGTTGCTTCTCAAACTTCACTTAGTCAGTCCGTTGTAAGCTACCGTGTAGGCAACATCGGGTGACAGGCTACAGTAAAGCGACCTTATTACTAGTGACTTTTTGATTTGCATCTTTATTTCTTTCAACGTTTTCCACTTCAAATAACATCTCCGAATTCTAGTTCTTTTTTTTCGGTGCTTTTCCTGGAGTTGTGAGACTTGTGTTTTTTTTTATTATTATCTCCAAACTTGGTCAACGCCATCACCAACTGCTCTCTTTTAACATCACTCATCACCACCTCTTATCTTTCTCCCTGTCTACGCCTTCGAGTCCTCTCAACTACCACTTTTTTTTTAAAAAAAAAAGAGGAGAAAATGCCGTCGTTCCGGGCCTGCTTTACGGATCAGGTGCTGCGGGAAATGGAGCGGCTGTCGGTGACAGAGAAGGCGAGGTTCACGCCTTTTCAGGCGTTGCGCACCCGACACGCGAACCGAACCCCTGAAGGACTTCGGGAGGTGTTGAGGAACCTAAAGAGAGACACTCTCCTCGGGTTTCCTCTGATTCGGGGGGGAGGTATTGCCCTGGCAGTGGTGAACAGGAAAGAGGCTACTACCACCATCTTAGACCCCGGCCACAAGACATCGGCAGACGATCATGAAGCCATCCATGCCATCATGGCTAAATATTGCCAGGTGAAGAGAATGCGCTGCGTCACCAGATGGGAGGTACAGGTTTTCCAACACAACCGGGAAGGCCTCACCCGGTGGCAATCGGAGCGTATTATAGGCCAACAGCTACTCCGGCTCCTCCAGCAGCGGACTCCGCCGGTGGATAGCATGGTAGAGGCTGCCTCCAGGGAGCTGTTCGAGGAGTTCCCCGCTCTGCGGACGAGCCGCGACCGCAACATTGTAGTCACGGTGACTCAGCCTGCTCACCAACCTCTTCTTAGTCCAGTTCGGGCCGACACTCCACTGCCATCGTCCTCTTCAGTCGCTGATACCCCTATGGAGGTCCCGGAGGTCCCCACGGAGGATGAGGACACCTTACTCGAGGGAGGAGGCGGGGGCTTCTCAATCTCACCCGCATACGGGACCTCTGAGGAGGCTGTCCACCCCGCGACCCCTCCTTCTGCCGTAACGACAACTGCGACCCCGACTGCCCCTACCCCCGTTTGGGTACGAGAAAGAGGACTCACTGAGGCTTGGGGAGCAGCCTCCACCGAGCCCCGCGAACTTCCAGGGGGTCCCAGCTGTTTCCCGGTCACCAGCAGCCAGCCATCGTCACCTCCCCGTCCCGCCGCTGCCGTCCACCCAGCCGAATCCGAGGTCTTCGAACTCTCCTCGGAGGAAGAAGAGGAAGACTCATCATTGCCGCCGGCAGTTCGCCTGTCTACCATCGACTGCGGACGAGGCCTCGCCCTAATCACCATTGGGGATCGGCCTACGGTGAGGAAGGTTACCCACCAATCCTTCCGCCCCGGAAGGCGCCCTCGCGCCGGCCGTCCGAGGATCCGAGTGCGCCTCCCGGACGGTCAACGGGCTTGGGTCAAGCCGTAGGTGAGTAGTCACGGACCCCAGGCAGTGTGAAAACACGGCCATGCAGGGCGAAAGCCCGGCACATGCAGTGCGCAAGCACGGCGAAGCAAGGCAGTGTGAAAACACGGCCATGCAGGGCGAAAGCCCGGCACATGCAGTGCGCAAGCACGGCAAAGCAAGGCAGTGTGAAAACACGGCCATGCAGGGCGAAAGCCCGGCACATGCAGTGCGCAAGCACGGCGAAGCAGGCAGTGTGAAAACACGGCCATGCAGGGCGAAAGCCCGGCACATGCAGTGCGCAAGCACGGCGAAGCAAGGCAGTGTGAAAACACGGCCATGCAGGGCGAAAGCCCGGCACATGCAGTGCGCAAGCACGGCGAAGCAAGGCAGTGTGAAAACACGGCCATGCAGGGCGAAAGCCCGGCACATGCAGTGCGCAAGCACGGCGAAGCAGGCAGTGTGAAAACACGGCCATGCAGGGCGAAAGCCCGGCACATGCAGTGCGGAAGCACGGCGAAGCAAGGCAGTGTGAAAACACGGCCATGCAGGGCGAAAGCCCGGCACATGCAGTGCGCAAGCACGGCGAAGCAAGGCAGTGTGAAAACACGGCCATGCAGGGCGAAAGCCCGGCACATGCAGTGCGCAAGCACGGCGAAGCAAGGCAGTGTGAAAACACGGCCATGCAGGGCGAAAGCCCGGCACATGCAGTGCGCAAGCACGGCGAAGCAAGGCAGTGTGAAAACACGGCCATGCAGGGCGAAAGCCCGGCACATGCAGTGCGCAAGCACGGCGAAGCAAGGCAGTGTGAAAACACGGCCATGCAGGGCGAAAGCCCGGCACATGCAGTGCGCAAGCATAAGATAAAATAATCATTTATTTTGTCTACTAAACAGATTATTCTCGTCCGATCCTGCATTGTTTTTCATTTTATGCAATCTAATAATTCCCGTTTATTCCTGTTTTTCCCCGTTTATGGTTGCTTCTCAAACTTCACTTAGTCAGTCCGTGTAAGCTACCGTGTAGGCAACATCGGGTGACAGGCTACAGTAAAGCGACCTTATTACTAGTGACTTTTGATTTGCATCTTTATTTCTTTCAACGTTTTCCACTTCAAATAACATCTCCGAATTCTAGTTCTTTTTTTCGGTGCTTTTCCTGGAGTTGTGAGACTTGTGTTTTTTTTTTTTATTATCTCCAAACTTGGTCAACGCCATCACAACTGCTCTTTTAACATCACTCATCACCACCTCTTATCTTTCTCCCTGTCTACGCCTTCGAGTCCTCTCAACTACCACTTTTTTTTAAAAAAAAAAAGAGGAGAAAATGCCGTCGTTCCGGGCCTGCTTTACGGATCAGGTGCTGCGGGAAATGGAGCGGCTGTCGGTGACAGAGAAGGCGAGGTTCACGCCTTTTCAGGCGTTGCGCACCCGACACGCGAACCGAACCCCTGAAGGACTTCGGGAGGTGTTGAGGAACCTAAAGAGAGACACTCTCCTCGGGTTTCCTCTGATTCGGGGGGGAGGTATTGCCCTGGCAGTGGTGAACAGGAAAGAGGCTACTACCACCATCTTAGACCCGGCCACAAGACATCGGCAGACGATCATGAAGCCATCCATGCCATCATGGCTAAATATTGCCAGGTGAAGAGAATGCGCTGCGTCACCAGATGGGAGGTACAGGTTTTCCAACACAACCGGGAAGGCCTCACCCGGTGGCAATCGGAGCGTATTATAGGCCAACAGCTACTCCGGCTCCTCCAGCAGCGGACTCCGCCGGTGGATAGCATGGTAGAGGCTGCCTCCAGGGAGCTGTTCGAGGAGTTCCCCGCTCTGCGGACGAGCCGCGACCGCAACATTGTAGTCACGGTGACTCAGCCTGCTCACCAACCTCTTCTTAGTCCAGTTCGGGCCGACACTCCACTGCCATCGTCCTCTTCAGTCGCTGATACCCCTATGGAGGTCCCGGAGGTCCCCACGGAGGATGAGGACACCTTACTCGAGGGAGGAGGCGGGGGCTTCTCAATCTCACCCGCATACGGGACCTCTGAGGAGGCTGTCCACCCCGCGACCCCTCCTTCTGCCGTAACGACAACTGCGACCCCGACTGCCCCTACCCCCGTTTGGGTACGAGAAAGAGGACTCACTGAGGCTTGGGGAGCAGCCTCCACCGAGCCCCGCGAACTTCCAGGGGGTCCCAGCTGTTTCCGGTCACCAGCAGCCAGCCATCGTCACCTCCCCGTCCCGCCGCTGCCGTCCACCCAGCCGAATCCGAGGTCTTCGAACTCTCCTCGGAGGAAGAAGAGGAAGACTCATCATTGCCGCCGGCAGTTCGCCTGTCTACCATCGACTGCGGACGAGGCCTCGCCCTAATCACCATTGGGGATCGGCCTACGGTGAGGAAGGTTACCCACCAATCCTTCCGCCCCGGAAGGCGCCCTCGCGCCGGCCGTCCGAGGATCCGAGTGCGCCTCCCGGACGGTCAACGGGCTTGGGTCAAGCCGTAGGTGAGTAGTCACGGACCCCAGGCAGTGTGAAAACACGGCCATGCAGGGCGAAAGCCCGGCACATGCAGTGCGCAAGCACGGCGAAGCAAGGCAGTGTGAAAACACGGCCATGCAGGGCGAAAGCCCGGCACATGCAGTGCGCAAGCACGGCAAAGCAAGGCAGTGTGAAAACACGGCCATGCAGGGCGAAAGCCCGCACATGCAGTGCGCAAGCACGGCGAAGCAAGGCAGTGTGAAAACACGGCCATGCAGGACGAAAGCCCGGCACATGCAGTGCGCAAGCACGGCGAAGCAGGCAGTGTGAAAACACGGCCATGCAGGGCGAAAGCCCGGCACATGCAGTGCGCAAGCACGGCGACTCATTGCAGTGCGGAAGCACGGCGTTTCCCTTGCAATGTTATTTGGGTTCCCAGAACCTGTCTGAGGTGTTGTTCACCTCGTTTTTTGTGTTACCCGCCCCTCCTGGCAGTGCGAGAGCACCGCGATTCTCATCTGCAGTGCGGAAGCACGGCGTCCTCGGCAGTGTGGAAACACGGCAACTCTGCAGTGCGGGAGCACGGCGTCCTTTTTTGCGATGCGAAAGCATAGCGTTCCTGGCAGTGTGGAAACACGGCGCCCCGGGCAGTGCGAAAGCACGGCGTTCCTTTTGCAGTGCGCAAGCACCGCGTCCTTATTTTTGCAGTGCGCAAGCACGGCGACTCATTGCAGTGCGGAAGCACGGCGTTTCCCTTGCAATGTTATTTGGGTTCCCAGAACCTGTCTGAGGTGTTGTTCACCTCGTTTTTTGTGTTACCCGCCCCTCCTGGCAGTGCGAGAGCACCGCGATTCTCATCTGCAGTGCGGAAGCACGGCGTCCTCGGCAGTGTGGAAACACGGCAACTCTGCAGTGCGGGAGCACGGCGTCCTTTTCGCGATGCGAAAGCATAGCGTTCCTGGCAGTGCGGAAGCACGGCGCCCCGGGCAGTGCGAAAGCACGGCGTTCCTTTTGCAGTGCGCAAGCACCGCGTCCTTATTTTTGCAGTGCGAGAGCATGGCGACTCATTGCAGTGCGGAAGCACGGCGTTTCCCTTGCAATGTTATTTAGGTTCTCAGAACCTGTCTGAGGTGTTGTTCATCTCGTTTTTTGTGTTACCCGCCCCTCCTGGCAGTGCGAGAGCACCGCGACTCTCATCTGCAGTGCGGAAGCACGGCGTCCTCGGCAGTGTGGAAACACGGCAACTCTGCAGTGCGGGAGCACGGCGTCCTTTTCGCGATGCGAAAGCATAGCGTTCCTGGCAGTGCGGAAGCACGGCGCCCCGGGCAGTGCGAAAGCACGGCGTTCCTTTTGCAGTGCGCAAGCACCGCTTCCTTATTTTTGCAGTGCGAGAGCACGGCGACTCATTGCAGTGCGGAAGCACGGCGTTTCCCTTGCAATGTTATTTAGGTTCTCAGAACCTGTCTGAGGTGTTGTTCACCTCGTTTTTTTTGTGTTACCCGCCCTTCCTGGCAGTGCGAGAGCACCGCGACTCTCATCTGCAGTGCGGAAGCACGGCGTCCCCGGCAGTGTGGAAACACGGCAACTCTGCAGTGCGGGAGCACGGCGTCCTTTTCGCGATGCGGAAGCATAGCGTTCCTGGCAGTGCGGAAGCACGGCGCTCCGGGCAGTGCGAAAGCACGGCATTCCTTTGGCAGTGCGAAAGCACCGCGTCCTTATTTTTGCAGTGCGAAAGCACGGCGCTTCTTGCAGTGCGAAAGCACGGCGTCCCCCATCGCAGTGCGCAAGCACCGCATGCAGGGCGAAAGCCCGGCCCGCAGGGCGAAAGCCCGGCAAAGGTAGTGCGCGAGCTTGACCAAGGCAGTGTGGGAACACGGCAGCCAGATTGCGAGCTCGTCCGAACGTCGTGCGCAAGCATGACACATCGGTCAGTGAGTGTCTGGATTGTCATTACGCGGACGCACACCTTCGCGGTGTGGGAACACCGCGGCAGTGTGAAAACACGGCACGCAGTGCGCAAGCACGGCCCGCAGGGCGAAAGCCCGGCAATTTGTTTCTGTGTTTGTGTGTTTCTGTGTTTTTGTGTTTCTGTGTTTTTGTGTTTTTGTGTTTCTGTGTTTTTTTGTGTTTCTGTGTTTTTTGTGTGTTTTGTGTACCCTGTGTTGTCCCTCCTGGCAGTGCGAGAGCACGGCGCTCCTACCTGCAGTGCGACAGCACGGCGTCCTTCTGCAGTGTGAAAACACTGCGACTCGGCAGTGCGAAAGCACGGCGTCCATTTATGTACAGTGCGAAGCACGACACTTCCCGGCAGTGTCCTGCAAGTGTGACACGGCGCTCCCCGGCAGTGCGAAAGCACGGCGCTCTCACCTGCAGTGCGGAAGCACGGCGTCCTGGGCAGTGCGGAAGCACGGCGACTCGGCAGTGCGAAAGCACCGCGTCCTTATTTTTGCAGTGCGAGAGCACGGCGACTCTTTGCAGTGCGGAAGCACGGCGTTTCCCTTGCAATGCTACTTAGGTTCTCAGAACCTGTCTGAGGTGTGTTCACCTCGTTTTTTTTTGTGTTACCCGCCCTTCCTGGCAGTGCGAGAGCACGGCGCTCTCATCTGCAGTGCGGAAGCACGGCGTCCTCGGCAGTGTGGAAACACGGCAACTCTGCAGTGCGGGAGCACGGCGTCTTTTTCGCGATGCGAAAGCATGGTGTTCCTGGCAGTGCGGAAGCACGTCGCCCCGGGCAGTGCGAGAGCACGGCATTCCTTTTGCAGTGCGAAAGCACCGCGTCCTTATTTTTGCAGTGCGAAAGCATGGCGTTTCTTGCAGTGCGAAAGCACGGCGTCCCCCATCGCAGTGCGGAAGCACCGCATGCAGGGCGAAAGCCCGGCCCGCAGGGCGAAAGCCCGGCAAAGGTAGTGCGCGAGCTTGACCAAGGCAGTGTGGGAACACGGCAGCCAGATTGCGAGCTCGTCCGAACGTCGTGCGCAAGCATGACACATCGGTCAGTGAGTGTCTGGATTGTCATTACGCGGACGCACACCTTCGCGGTGTGGGAACACCGCGGCAGTGTGAAAACACGGCACGCAGTGCGCAAGCACGGCCCGCAGGGCGAAAGCCGGCAATTTGTTTCTGTGTTTGTGTGTTTCTGTGTTTTTGTGTTTCTGTGTTTTTGTGTTTTTGTGTTTTTGTGTTTTTGTGTTTCTGTGTTTTTGTGTGTTTTGTGTACCCTGTGTTGTCCCTCCTGGCAGTGCGAGAGCACGGCGCTCCTACCTGCAGTGCGACAGCACGGCGTCCTTCTGCAGTGTGAAAACACTGCGACTCGGCAGTGCGAAAGCACGGCGTCCATTTATGTACAGTGCGAAGCACGACACTTCCGGCAGTGTCCTGCAAGTGTGACACGGCGCTCCCCGGCAGTGCGAAAGCACGGCGCTCTCACCTGCAGTGCGGAAGCACGGCGTCCTGGGCAGTGCGGAAGCACGGCGACTCGGCAGTGCGAAAGCACCGCGTCCTTATTTTTGCAGTGCGAGAGCACGGCGACTCTTTGCAGTGCGGAAGCACGGCGTTTCCTTGCAATGCTACTTAGGTTCTCAGAACCTGTCTGAGGTGTGTTCACCTCGTTTTTTTTTGTGTTACCCGCCCTTCCTGGCAGTGCGAGAGCACGGCGCTCTCATCTGCAGTGCGGAAGCACGGCGTCCTCGGCAGTGTGGAAACACGGCAACTCTGCAGTGCGGGAGCACGGCGTCTTTTTCGCGATGCGAAAGCATGGTGTTCCTGGCAGTGCGGAAGCACGTCGCCCCGGGCAGTGCGAGAGCACGGCATTCCTTTTGCAGTGCGAAAGCACCGCGTCCTTATTTTTGCAGTGCGAAAGCATGGCGTTTCTTGCAGTGCGAAAGCACGGCGTCCCCCATCGCAGTGCGGAAGCACGGCGGCCTCTTGCAGTGTGCAAACACGGCGTCCCCCATTGCAGTGCGGAAGCACGGCGGTCCTTTGCAGTGCGAAAGCACGGCGTTTCTTGCAGTGCGAAAGCACGGCGTCCCCCATCGCAGTGCGGAAGCACGGCGGCCTCTTGCAGTGTGCAAACACGGCGGTCTCTTGCAGTGTGTGAACACGGCGTCTCAACGCAGTGCGAAAGCACGGCGCAGATCTTCAAGATCTTCTCTGAAGCTAGGCTTAGGATCTGGCCGGGTAGCTTGCTCATTTCTTCGGATGGTGCCGACGCATCACCACCGGTTGGCGAGGAACCAACCTGGCGCCCAGTTTATGTTCAGTCTATGTTGACTGGCGGAGAGGCGGCAGAATGTACTCAGGCATTTGGGACCTTCTGTCTGCTGTTTACCCCTTCCATCCTCACCCCCCCCTCTCCTCCCCCTCTCTTTTCCCCCCCCTTCCCTTAGTAGGAACAGTGTGTCACGATGTATATCGTAACTAGAGAAAGGCATTGAATTTAGGGCTCATTTATTCGACGCTCGGCTATCTTTCATAGAATCTGAGGGGTCAACGTTCAAGCCAGCCACTGGCCTACCGCTCAGCGTTGCTGCGCATCCTCTCTCCCCTCCCTCTCAGTCACTGAGGGAGGCTCGAGAAAGGCCAGCAAGAGGCAGTCGGGTTCGGAGAGCCAAGTCGAGCGGTCGAGAGAGGTGAGAAGGAAGCAGCGAGCAGCTAGCAACGTCACAGTACACCAGTACTACGTGAACTCCGATTTCTTCAGCGACCGGGAGTTGTGTCGAGGCTAAAGTTGATTAGCCTCTCACACAGTGAACTCCACTGCTCTACACTCGTTTGGGGCGAGTGTTAAACGACACTTAACCTGTTTGGACGACGGGTTGCCAGTTTCGACCAACGACAACACGTCAGGTTTGGTCGAAACCTGACTCCCCATTGGTAGGCCACCAGTGGGGCATCGAGGCGAGATAGGACATCCAGGAAGGTCAGGAAAGACCTTTCCCGCAACTCCGCGGACGATCCGGACCCCAGGAGGACAGCTAGTGCCCGGCCAGTAGGACTTAGGAAAGTCCAGAGTGCTGGCCGCCGCAGCGTGCTGGTCCAGTGCGGGATCGCAAGAGGACGTCTAGGAAGGCCAGGAAAAGCCTTTCCCGCAACTCCGCGGACGATCCGGACCCCGGGAGGACAGCTAGTGCCCGGCCAGAGGACTTAGGAAAGTCTAGAGTGCTGGCCGCCGCAGCGTGCCGGTCCAGTGCGGGACCGCAAGAGGACGTCTGGGAAGGCCAGGAAAAGCCTTTCCCGCAACTCCGCGGACGATCCGGACCCCAGGAGGACAGCTAGTGCCCGGCCAGTAGGACTTAGGAAAGTCTAGAGTGCTGGCCGCCGCAGCGTGCTGGTCCAGTGCGGGATCGAAAGAGGACGTCTAGGAAGGCCAGAAAAGCCTTTCCCGCAACTCCGCGACGATCCGGACCCCAGGAGGACAGCTAGTGCCCGGCCAGTAGGACTTAGGAAAGTCTAGAGTGCTGGCCGCCGCAGCGTGCTGGTCCAGTGCGGGATCGAAAGAGGACGTCTAGGAAGGCCAGGAAAAGCCTTTCCCGCAACTCCGCGGACGATCCGGACCCCAGGAGGACAGCTAGTGCCCGGCCAGTAGGACTTAGGAAAGTCCAGAGTGCTGGTCGCCGCAGCGTGCTGGTCCAGTGCGGGATCGCAAGAGGACGTCTAGGAAGGCCAGGAAAAGCCTTTCCCGCAACTCCGCGGACGATCCGGACCCCAGTTTTGTCTTTTCCACTGTCTATGAAAATATACGACGCTTAATGAAAGAGCTATCTCAATTCTGCCTACTTACAGAAATGGGGAATACCATCTGATACAACCCGACACTTTGATATTAACATTCACTCAAGAGGAAAAACTTATGGTGGGTGATACTATAAAGTGGAGAGAGGATGTTGCACTTCACACAATCCACGAAGCACAAGGGCTAACTCATAAAATGTTATTCTAATCAGAATTAAGTACAAGGAGAATGAAATCTATAACAGCATGCCCCATGCGATTGTTGCCTTGTCTAGACACACTGAAACTTTCAGGTATTTAACAATCAGTCTGGTAGATGATGCTGTGGACAAACTAATTAAGAAACTTAAATTCATAGATAGTGAGGGGCTTGTTAAATGGAACAAGGAAAAGAGAAGTGGACCTGATGATATAAGTTATGAGTGACACTGAAGAAGCTCTTAATATTTTAGAAACAGAAAATGAAACAGATGTAATCGACGATTATTTGAACTATCACTTTCACGAGGACAGAAATGAAGATGCTGAGTGTTTCAATATTATGTCTATGAATATACGTAGTTTGAATGCTAATTTCGATCATTTATTTGCTGCCTCAATGAATTGGAAACTGATATTCACATTATAATATTAACTGAGACCTGGTTGACTGCAGATATGCCGTTCATTTTCAACATTCCTGGATATACGGCAATAAATAAGTACACTGAACAGAATAAATGTGATGGATTATGCATGTACATAAAAGATTGCATAATATCAATGAAGTTTCACTCGATATCACTGATGCCAATGTAGTTTGTGCTGACTTAAGAATTAATGATTTTATTGTGAAAGTGATTGGGGTTCATAGATCACCAAGTAATCAAAATATTGATAATTTTCTTAATAGTCTGAGTAATGGAATCAGTAAAATTCCTAATGGAATAATGTATGTGTGGCGGGAGACATGAATATAAATACACATTCAACTAGTGTTCCTGTTCAAGATTATCTGCATATTTTCAATAGTAATGGCTATAAGTCTTACATAACTGGTGATACCCGAGTAACAACCACAACAAATTCTTTCATTGACCACATTTTTTATAAAAATTCAGGCAACCATTCTATGTCCATTAAAGGAGTTATATTTAGGACAACCATAACTGACCACTACGCGGTTGTACTGAACTTGGTGAAGGTCCAGTGCGGGATCACAAGAGGACCTCTGGGAAGGCCAGGGAAAGCCTTTACCAGAGCCCCGCAACCAACCCGGACCCCGGGAAGACACCCGGTGCCCGAGGACTAGGACTCAGTCCCGACACGAAGCCCTTTTCTCACGACTAACACTGCAAGGTTCCTGTTCCCTTCTTTCCGCGACCGACCCTGTTTGGCAGTGCGAAAGCACGGCCCCTCTTTCCTAAAAGAGGGAAACATTCCTCCAAAGCACTCCAAGCCCTGTTTCAACCCCCATCCCGAGCGAGGGTGGTTGACGGACGCCCCACCGAGACTCCCGTCCCCTGCCGCGGCCCTCCCCAGTCGCCGACTGAGTTTAGCCGGCCCAGAGCGACACTGGGAACTCTGATAGAGACAGGTGTGGGCAAAAATCTACTCAGAGTTAATACTGTTAATAGAGGAATCCCATAATGACCAGTAGGTAGAAA
The DNA here is from genome assembly GCF_014356525.2 of Nilaparvata lugens. NCBI lineage: Eukaryota > Metazoa > Arthropoda > Insecta > Hemiptera > Delphacidae > Nilaparvata > Nilaparvata lugens. Next base: position 6,258,496 of record NC_052512.1, on the reverse strand, counting down.
ATGACAGAGAAAGATTAACAATGATGTCACACCCCTCCACTCCCCTCCACCAACGTCGTCACCAACCCCTCCAACACCACCCCTCCACCCCCTTAGCTGAGTAGTGATGTCATTGATAAGCTGATCAGTGATGTCACTTGACACCGAAATTTCCCACCACCAAATTTCCCTCCTTTTTTTTCTAACCTCAAACTCGATTTTTCCCCGCGCAACATAACCTCAAAATCTTTTCTCACCATAAGCAAGCATGCACGCGTGCACAGTGTCACTGACAACCAACTATTGATTTGATTTCCACCACACTCACCCTTAGTTAGTAAGGGGGTGCAACAGTTCAAACAAAATTGACAGTGAACATTCTATTTGTTTTTTTTTTTGTTTTCAGACATTATAACAATATTGACTAGTATTCAATTTTGTGTGTGTGTGCATCTCTCCTTGAAATTCAAAGATAGTACTATAATAATATAATATGATGGTGATGTAAAGTGGGTTGCTTAATCAAGCCCTGTTTCTTACACATGATCTCTTGAGCAGTAGGTGGAGTAGGAAAAGAGATGAGAGAGAGAGAGAGAGACAATAAGATAATATATCAGTCGTAATCAGACCTCCATAGAGTGCAGATCGTAGCAAATAATTAGTGTGAAGTAGTACTAGTAGTGAAAGTGGAACAAGTGGTGTCAACAACAACCAGCAGTCTACTCAGCAGTTTTTCATAGTGAAAACTACTCAACGTTTTTTTCTGAGTGAAAAGTGTGTCACCAAATTTTTTGTTTGAACGTTGCTTGCTTGAAAAATTAGGTTGTGTTTCTTTAAAAAACAATTATCAAACCATCAATAAATGATGGTGTTTTGGATCTATCAGCCTTGAGATGATCCATTCGCCAATAAAACTACCACCATTCGTGCAGCTCGAATACGAGGAAGAGGAGGAAAAGGATGAAATGAATATGCTTCCCGAATTGCCACCAAAAAGTAAAAACGATTGCGGAATACGTTTCGAGGTATGTTCTCTTAAAAATATACAAGAGAAATTTCTTAAATGGAAGAGTGAAATTATCGTGAAAAAAAAAGTATCCAGAGAGGACTATGATTCGTTTTTAAATGTGTACAATGAACTTAACATAAGTATCAGAAGGAATAGACGTTAAGCAAAATATTCAAGAAAACAACGTGGAAATGTTTGGAAAAATTCACACTCTGGAGCAGAGTGTGAATAAACTAGCAAGTGAAGTTGCAAAAAGCCACAACAAGCCGATCTCTTCTGCTGAGGCCGTGCAACTGCCAAAGAAGAGGACCGCACCTTCTACATTATCGAGTGCCGCCTTCACTGCTGCAGCCAGGGAGTCTCCGCCCCGGACCAAGCAACATGTCTTGCAACATCCAAACATGAAGGTAAGCGAGACACAATCCAAATTGCCATGAATAATTCTGTATCACGTGACTGCAGATATAACTGCTGCTGAATTGGCAAACGATGTATTTGAGAGAAATCTCGAGGCATCATCATTGAGTAGGAAAAATTTCTTGAAAAACTTCAGGCCGATTTTTAAAATAGGACCGAAAAACAAAAACACCGTGCACTGGGTAGTGGAGTGCACTGGTGAATTAAGAAAATAATTTATTAACAAATCGCGGATTGAAGGGTGTGCCGAGTTGGAGACTACGTTGCCGTCTCTCGTTGCTTCAAGTGCCAAAAAATTGGACATATCAGTAAGCATTGCACTCAAGCACAAAACACCTGTGCTCACTGTTCCACTACAGGACATGATGTTAGAGAGTGCCCTTATAGAGACAAAAAGCCCTCATGTTTAAATTGCTGCAATGATAAAAAAGCTTTCGATCACAAAGTAGGAGACAGAGAGTGCCCTTCCTATCAAAAAGCGCTACAACAAATAATTGATAGAACTGATTATGGAATCTGAAAGAAAAATATTTAATATACTGAGGATAAATAAGAATAATAGTGATAGTAAAATCGAGCAATCAACCCAACACAAAATGATTACTTTAAATTCCATCCTTAACAAAATTCATAGTTTCTACGTAACAACTAATACTGATAAAAGTAAGATAAGTCTGGTTTATAATTTTGGTGAGAGGGTTGATGTTATGATATCTTATACAAAAATAGGAAATATTATTAAAACATCCAAAGGTCTCTCTCTGCTTAGAAATAAAAAGTATTTCTCTCTTGAAGAATGGAATCACCTGAATGTGTTACTGGATTCCAATTGTATAAGAGTTTTGTTTTCTGATAAGAACATTCCTATTTTCATATTTAATGATGGTGAAAATGGGGTACTCATTGATCTTTTGAATAGAATAAATGATTGGAGTAAATTCAATCACCCTTTGATTATAGGAATTGATTCTTTTAACAATCTGGGTGAAACTTATTTTGATATTCCTGCCACTAAACTCTTGAGTACTGTCATAGGAGCTAGAGATTTGAAGTTTAGTTTTTATTATCGAGGTTATTGTGAAATTAATTTCCTCAATATACCTAAGCTATCTGATAGTCCGGGAGTTGAGTACCGTGTGGGATTCTTTGAAGGTAATAATAAACGTGAAGCTTACATAAACTCTATGATTGAATTACGGACCCTACTTCAAAACACTGATAACGAAAATGCTAAAATATATAAAAATATTCTTCTCAGGGTCACGCATAGAAACATGTCAATATCAGGTGATGAACTAATAAGCGTCCTGAATAACAATATGAACATCTATGATAATAATTTGAAGAGATTCCTATTCAAAACAAACTCTAAATACCGAATGGGATACTGCTTGGAGCAGGGTGGAAGTTACGTAGAATTTCAAGAGGATACTTTAAAATTCTCTACTAAAGAACGATATGTTTTAGTCACACGTAATACTACACTCATGCTGAATAGCGAATTAATAAAAACTATAAATAGAATAACTCTTCATGAGTGTAAACTTCCTAAAATAAAATGGTATGATGGTGTTCCCGGCTGTGGTAAATCTTACTTTATAGTCTCGCATCATGAGCCTGGCAAGGATCTAGTACTCACTCAAACACTGGCAGGTATTAAAGCAATCCGTGAAACTGTCATTGAAGGGTATGGTCGAAAACATTGTAATCGTCTTAAGCTTGATTACAGGACAGTTGGCTCATATATAATAAATCATAATCAGAATAAAACATACAATAGAGTTTTTATTGATGAAGCTCTACTTATGCATGCGGGTTACATCGGTTTTATTGCTAACTTGAGGCCTTACTCTCAGAAATAATTGTAGTTGGTGACGCAAACCAAATACCCTTCATTGAGAGAAGTAATTATGCCACAAGATGGCATAACATTTCAGAATTCTGCGAACCTTTTACAAAACAAACGGTAACTCGTAGATGTCCTATCAATGTTTGTTTTGTCTTTTCCACTGTCTATGAAAATATTACGACGCTTAATGAAAGAGCTATCTCAATTCTGCCTACTTACAGAAATGGGGAATACCATCTGATACAACCCGACACTTTGATATTAACATTCACTCAAGAGGAAAAACTTATGGTGGGTGATACTATAAAGTGGAGAGAGGATGTTGCACTTCACACAATCCACGAAGCACAAGGGCTAACTCATAAAAATGTTATTCTAATCAGAATTAAGTACAAGGAGAATGAAATCTATAACAGCATGCCCCATGCGATTGTTGCCTTGTCTAGACACACTGAAACTTTCAGGTATTTAACAATCAGTCTGGTAGATGATGCTGTGGACAAACTAATTAAGAAACTTAAATTCATAGATAGTGAGGGGCTTGTTAAATGGAACAAGGAAAAGAGAAGTGGACCTGATGATATAAGTTATGAGTGACACTGAAGAAGCTCTTAATATTTTAGAAACAGAAAATGAAACAGATGTAATCGACGATTATTTGAACTATCACTTTCACGAGGACAGAAATGAAGATGCTGAGTGTTTCAATATTATGTCTATGAATATACGTAGTTTGAATGCTAATTTCGATCAGTTTATTTGCTGCCTCAATGAATTGGAAACTGATATTCACATTATAATATTAACTGAGACCTGGTTGACTGCAGATATGCCGTTCATTTTCAACATTCCTGGATATACGGCAATAAATAAGTACACTGAACAGAATAAATGTGATGGATTATGCATGTACATAAAAGATTGCATAATATTCAATGAAGTTTCACTCGATATCACTGATGCCAATGTAGTTTGTGCTGACTTAAGAATTAATGATTTTATTGTGAAAGTGATTGGGGTTCATAGATCACCAAGTAATCAAAATATTGATAATTTTCTTAATAGTCTGAGTAATGGAATCAGTAAAATTCCTAATGGAATAAATGTATGTGTGGCGGGAGACATGAATATAAATACACATTCAACTAGTGTTCCTGTTCAAGATTATCTGCATATTTTCAATAGTAATGGCTATAAGTCTTACATAACTGGTGATACCCGAGTAACAACCACAACAAATTCTTTCATTGACCACATTTTTTATAAAAATTCAGGCAACCATTCTATGTCCATTAAAGGAGTTATATTTAGGACAACCATAACTGACCACTACGCGGTTGTACTGAACTTGGTGAAGGTCCCTATCAATAAGGATAATATGAACGTATTGATAAACACATTAACTAGAACCAACTATGCACTATGCACTAACTACATGCACTATTGTAACGCATAAGGAATGAAGATTGGGGAAAAATCTATACCGTGAATGGAAGCATTGACACTATTATGGATAAATCTGTCGATCGTTTGACCAGTCTCATCAATCAATGCAAGGAGGTAAAAGTGATACCTAACAGACTTCGTCCCCTGAAGCCCTGGATATCTGAAGGCGTCATAAGATCAATAATCATGCGGAACAAAATGCATTCTAGATTCAGGAGAGATCCCAATAACAATATCTTAAAGAATGAATATAAGGCTTATCGTAATGGTTTGAATAAGATCATAAATCATGCAAAGGAAGTCTACTATGAAGGAAAAATTGAAAATTGTAATAACAACAGCATGAAGTTGTGGAAGTGCATAAACGAAGTTATAGGTGAGGCCAGTATCAAGGAAAAGAGTACTGAACTTGACGCTCACTCCCTCAACAATTATTTCACAAATGTGGGTAAATTACAAGCTCAAACTATCAATATCCCTGATAATACTGGTGATCGATTTCCTGCAATACAGATCGAAAAAACGTTTTTTATGAGACCAATGTGCCCAGTTGAAGTTGAGGCAACTATTAAAAATCTAAAGAACAACTGCAGTCCTGGTATTGATGATCTAGGTAATATAACGCTGAAGAAAATAGCCAATTTTATATTTCAACTTCTCGCTTTCATTTTTAATAGATGCTCTGAGGAGGGATATTTTCCCGAGCACCTCAAATCAGCCAAAATAAAACCTCTATTCAAACAAGGTGACCCGACAAATCCCTGTAATTATAGACAGATTAGTCTTATCAGAAACCTTGCTAGTATAATGGAGAAACTAATAAAGTCAAGAGTTGTTTCTCTCTTGAATCTTAACAAAATGATCAACAAGAACCAATTCGGTTTCCAAAATGGTAAAAGTACATCTGACGCTCTAATAAAATTCATCAATACTTTATCTGATAAAATGAACTCCAATAAGAAAACTATTGCGGTCTTCCCGGATATATGCAAAGCTTTTAATACAATACCTCATAATACTTTGTTCGATAAACTGGAGTCCTATGGTTTCAGAGGAATCTCGCTTCAATTCTTCGAAAATTATCTGAGTAATAGAACCCAGTCCCCAACCATAAATGATCAATCTAGTGTAACTAACCTAACTTCTTATGGTCTTCCTCAAGGTACTGTACTTTCTCCCATACTTTTCATACTCTATGTAAATGACTTTTTAAATTTAAGACTTCTAAACTCAACTGTGATAATTTGATTGTATGGTATGAGATGTTGTGGTATTTTTCCATAATTGAAAGGATAAGACTCTGATATTGTCAATACCACTATTGGTATTGACAATATCAAAGTCTTATTCTTTCAACTGTGATATCCTTTGCAGATGATACTGCAGCTATTTTTCACGGTAATTCATGGAATGAAGTTCATACTATAGCTGAAAATAATATGATTTTAATTAAGAAGTGGTTAGATAAGAATACCTTAAGTTTAAATATTGAAAAAACTAATTCCATAACTTTCTCTGTAGAGTAGGGCAGCCTAACGAGAATCAAGATTTGAGACTCTATTCTCAGTGCAATTTAAACTTGGGTAATTGTGATTGTCCCACCATTAAAAAAGTCAATAATACTATATATTTGGGAATTATAATTGATGGAAACCTTTAATGGGATGTTCATATTAAATACATATGTAGAAAAATTAGATATTTATCTTTTAAATTTTACCAAGTTAACAGAATTCTTAATAAGAACCACCTGAAAATGATGTATCATGCTCTAGTCAAGTCAATTCTGCAGTATGGCATAGTTGTTTGGGGAGGCTGTTTCAACTGTAATATTGCTGAATTATTTGTAGCACAAAAACTGATAATTGAAACTATATTAAGCAAACCCAGGCTCTATCCAACGGATATGGTTTTTAGTGATTTTGAGGTCATGACTATATGTCAATTATACATAAAAACCGTAATTGAGTACTTAATAAAATATCGATCTGATTTTCCTCTCACAATAAACTCTACTCCCAATTATTATAATCTAAGGGCCACATAACTGCTAACAAATATGTAACCTATAACACTAATATTGAATGTATAAGGAGGCAATTGATTTACATAGGTACTAAAATAATAAACCTTATTCCAAATCACTTTGTCATGGACAATAAGATCAGTGGAAAAATTAAACTGGGTATAAAAAACTGGACATACAGTAATTTCTTCTTCCATTTAGATTTATGACTCGAGATTTCTGCTCCAGCATTTTCTTTTCATTAGTTTTTTCATTTTTCAGTGGACTTGCTTACCTTTATTTTGAGTACCTATTCCTCTGTTTTCTTCCTTCCCCCCATTTCTCCCTTCCTTTTTTCCTCATCACTTCTCTTCTCTTCGTTGCCTGCCTATTACATGGGAAACCATAGTTGGCTAGGTATCTTCCTCTCTTTTTTTTTCTCCAACACACCCAAACACTAAGCCCATGGCTTTTTATATTTGTAACATTTTATTGTGTTTTATTTGTTTCATAAATCTTTGTAATTTTGTTTTGTCTTGTTTTGTGTGTTTCTAATGAATTGAAAATTGAAATTGATTAACGATTTCAAGATTCAAGATATATATTGGTTCAACACACACACTCACACACATAATTACACACACACACAAAGTATATTTATATATATGATAGTAATTACATAAATCAATTACATATTCATATTTAATTTCAACATTGATTTTTTGATGTAGCCATGCAAAGCATGGACTATCTGCGATGAACATCTATAGTTATGTCTATCAGCACCCAACAATGATGATGATGATAAAGACAAAGGCAAATTATTATTATTAACACTATTCCGCTGTGTTGTAGATGCAAGAGATTCTTGTATACGTAGACGTATGTCCTCCAATAATGTAAGTAAATAACGTTCTTCACAATAGACATGTGAAACTGATCTACTACATTTCTTTGACAGTCCATCAAGGTTTGGTGGGCTGAAATCAGAAGCATACTCACACGAAATATCAATAATTCAAACATAATCGTGAATTGTGTTTGAGAGAAACAAATCACCCAATTGTTTGTATAGGAGAGTCATTGTTTTTAACCCATAAACATATATTTCTATTCCATTTCTATGCCTATTGGTTGGATTGAACAACCACCCTTCAATTGCATCAACAATAACTTTTTTAAAACTAGTGTAGGGTAGTAATTGCTATTGACCTATTAGAACACCCTTCCCCCCCACAGTCAATGTTTATATTGTGAACCATTATTATGAATGTTTGTACTTGTTGACAAGTAGGTATTTGGATAAGGTAGTTCAAAAAAATGATGACTAGTCACTACACTTTGGTGTCCACTAACTCAATCACTTGTAGATTCTAGAATTACAAGTTCTCCTGCAACTAGTTCTCTGTTATTGTCATTAAATCCTTAAATGTCTATTATATATAAATCACTACTACTACCACTAATACCACTACTACTACTACTACCACTACTACTACTACTACTACAATTATTACAAGGTCTTCCAGAAGCTAAATTAGATGTATTATGTGCAGGATCAATTGGTATTGCAGGTGATGATGGTGAAGAAGTTGAAAAAGAAGATGATGATGTGTCATTCATTAAATTTGTTCAAAACACAACTAAACCATTTTTAAACATTACAACAATGGAAGTCATTATATTAACATCAACATTGTTCACCCTAACACTACTACATAATGTTCTATTATGTGTAGCTGGACTAGCGGATCAATACTATACTGATGAATTTCTTCAATTACAAAACATGGGCAGACTTGATGAATCCAATAAGTTTTTCTTTTGTCAATGTATTTTGGAAAAGATTTATCTACACAACAATCATCATTATCAGCATCATCAATCAGTTAAAAATGATAATAAAGATGATGATGATGATGATGATGATGATGTCAAGAATATAACTACTATCTCCAATACTCTCGACTCTTGGTATATGGCTGTTGCTGGTGGATTTGAACTAGATTCATTCCTCTGTTCTTGAGTAAATTGTAAATATGACATGCACACATGTCTACATGACTCATTCCCATTTATAGAATTTCTCAAAGCAATTGTAAACAGTTCAGTTGTGAGTTGTGATTCATACTGTCAGAAGGAGGTGCAGTTTGGCAATATCACAGAAGAAGTAGAAGAATATGAAGAAGAAGGAGGAGAAGAAGAAGAAGAAGAAGAAGAAGAAGAAGAAAGAAGAAGAAGAAGAAGAAGAAGAAGAAGAAGAAGAGGTGTACACCATATCTCCATCACACTCTACACCAACTTCAATGGCTTGCAGTAGTGCCAACCGGTTAACTTTGTTTTTCATCAGCTAACCATCATTATCTTGAGAAAATGTGCTGTTTGGATAGAGAAAAAAAGTCCAATTGTTTGAGTCAAAGTTGTTGTCAATCCACAAGTGGTACAAGGTGGATTGTAGAAGTTGTGTTTGATTTCAACAATACACATATTAGAGAACCATTCGGTTCTGCAGAGAATTTCCTAGGCATAATGAGCAATACTTTCTTTCATGCCACCAGTATTCATTCTTTCAACAATGGACAAGGATTAGTCATCGATTTTCCCATGAGTAGTACATATTGTGAAATGGTTGAAGCCAATTACCCTGAACTACATGCTTGGGTTATTATAAATATTTACTCGATATAGTCTTTTATAAATATGAAGGTAATACCTAAGTAGTATCTATTTGCCACATTTGCGAGACTTTTTAACGACTTTTCCCCCCACCCCCTTCCACCTCACCAATACTATGTACCCCCCACCACCCCTGCTCCTGCCGCACCACCCCTGCCCTTCCCATGCTCCTTAGAAGGAGAATCACTGTCTTTATTAAAAACCCAGGAGGGCGAAGTTAGGGCGCAGCCGGCCCTCTCTTACACTTAACCATCCATACAATTCTAAGTTACAACTAAAACAACATCATAAACAATGAACTAAAGTAAGAGAAAACAATAACTTAGAAAACAAATTAACAAAAAAAATATATATATATAAATATAATAATTATATTTATTTTTTATTATATTATAATTATTTATAATTATATATGAATATAATAAAAAAAGAGAAAGAGAAAACTTGAACTCATTTCAAATTTAAGTACGTGAAGGGGTTATGCAAAAGGAAGAAGAGAAAAGTGAATACAGTTGAGGATTTTCAGTCCAAATCCATAGATTATCCATAGAAGAAAGGGAAGAAGGGAAAAGGGAGAAAAGAGAAAGGATGAGAGAAAGAAGGAAGAAAGAGAGGAACCACACATCTACACACACACACATACAGACTTGAGTTACGGGTTAGAGAGTATTCCAGCCGAGTCCACCACCTCTGATCCACCGCAAGACAGCCACGCCAGACCGGCAATGTCCCTCAACTAGCTTCAGCTCAGCAGGCAAAGAGTTCCATAAACTACAGGCTGTCACAAGGAACGACTTATTGAACATAACAGTCCTATGTGTTGGGACAGCCAGCAGATAGGATCCATGCCGTGTTCCTCCACACCCAAAATCACCCAAGTAACGGTACTCCACTGCCAGATACTCAGGCATTTAGGTTTTCAATATCTCATGCAGGAAGCACAAAGCATGATGTGATCTACTCTCACGCAGCTTCATGAGTTCAAGTCTGTTAAAGTATTCGGTCACATGGTTGTCATGTCTCAGGTTGAAGATAAAGCGAACACAATAATTATGTGCACGCTGCATCCTCTGCAAAAGTTGAACTGTCATGTTATGATTTCTCGTGTAAAAAATACCCATTTATTGTAAAATAGTCTGCTCTATTAATAAATATCAAGAGCTTGAATGGTTCTGGACAATGGAAAGTTAAAACTCATTTATCATATTGTCATAGAATATTATTATCAAAATTCTCCTCTTCGCATGAAATATTATCTTGTTTGTGCCATCCACAATTTGGACTATGTTCAAATGAAATTTGCTCATGTTCCTTACTAGGATCGTCTTTTGACAATCAATTTTCTAAATATACTGAACAAAACACACATTGAACAACGTCAGGTGCTCTCACAAATTTAAAACCCTGTTTAGCCATATTTTGAGGTGACAACAGACTCGATTCTAATTTCCATGATTATCAAATGTTAATAACCTCAATCATTCGTACATGAAAATTTGATCCTGAGATGACATTTTCGCACTGAACTTGCAGCTTGTCAAGTCACAACTGATTTTTAGATTAATATTTACTTATCTTTATATCTAATTCTATGCCATAGTAATATATTCTCTGTTTGTTTTCAGCACCCCGCTAGTAGCAGAGATGGAGCACACCAGAGAACGCAGGGTCAGAGGTGTGAGTTCACGCGCAATTTGCCATCACATTTCCTTCGAAAATGTAGCACCTGACATTGAAAATGTACTTGAAAACTCAAAAGCTCGTGTTTTTGAGATAATAAGAGAACATGCTGTACGTTTCTAAGGAAATGTAAAATGGTTCTTAGTATTAAATGTATTATTGTATAAGATGGGAGTTTCAGAATCAGAGGAATCTGAAACTGTTTCATCCATTGTGAATCTGCATAGCTACTCGGCCATAGGCTTGAACATCTTGGAGAGCTATGAGGAATTGAACAAACATTTTATGTTAGCAGTTGGGAAAATTTCAAGTTCATTCGATAACTTTGTTCGATTTGGCAGTCGGTGGGTGTTGAAGAAGGTTGACTTGCTTGATGTAAATGTGATTAGATATAATTCAATATACACAAGCAGTTATATTCAAACACCCCAGTTCATCAACAATAAGAAATGTGTTATCAATGTCAAAAATCTCTGTGATGAAAAGTGTTTCCTGTGGAGTGTTCTAGCCTATTCTCATCAGAAACCAAATAGGCAGACATTAACGGTGAAATATTTGAGCAAATTTGCTCACAGGCTGAACACTCGCAGAGTTAAATTCTCAACCACTGATTGTGACATAAAGAAATTTGGAATTCTTAATACAGACATCGCAATTCGTGTTATCGCGTATGACAACAAAACGTTTTTCCCCTATCAAACAAGCATATTCTGTACGCGTAAATGCCAAATTAATCATTTAATGTTTTTGTTTAACATTTTTGTTTAATTAACACCGCGAACGGGGAAAACGGATTGTCGCGTCTTCTTTCTCACCTTCCAAAATCAAGTGAATGTTTGTAATTTCTGTTTTCACAGATTCACAACAAACAAATCTAAAAATTGTGATGGGAAAGCTAATTTGATGAGACATCTAGAGCTTTGTTCAAAGTTCCAGTCTCAGAGAACTTCATACCCAAAATGAGGTGAGACAATCAAATTTGAAAAACTCGGTTTGACTTTGAAGAAAAAGTATACAATCTACGCAGATTTGGAAAAATTTGTTGTGGATATGCATGGTAACGAATCTGATTGTGAGGATGTACCTATCACCAGAAGTTACACCAAGAAAATGGCATGTCATATTCCGTGCGGGTATTGTTTCATCGTAATTGATGTGAATGGAGATATCGCGTACGGCCCAGTACTCTATAGATTGAGTAATATCAATGAAAAGATCATGGAGAAATTTCTCAAGGAAATAATCGAACTGGGCGATTTATTGAGTGCAGATATAAAATGCGAGATTCTGATGGAGCATTTGAGTGAGCGTCAGCAATGCGAATTTCAGAACGCTGATGAGTGCAGCCTTTCCGATGAAGTTTTTACCAGAACAGACACAAAGATATCCCATCATGCACATGAAAATGTAAAGTTTTTGTGTGCTGCTCATGTGTCATGTAATTTAAATACTCAGACTGACGATACAATTAGCTGTTACTTCCATAATTTTAGCGGATTTGACAGCAATTTTATCCTAAAAGCTCTCGGAGAATGTAAAAAAGAAATTTCCCGTATTGCCAATACATCAGAAAGATTTTTGACATTGACAGTGGGAAAAATTAAGTTTCAATTTCACTTGGAATTGTATGTTAAAGTACACCCGGGTTGAACTCCAATTGATTAGTGATCCTGATATACATTCAATGTTTGAATCAGGAATGCGCGGTTGTGTTTTGTTTATTGGCAAGCATTATTGCGAAGCCAATAACAAACACATCCCTGACACATATGATCCCACAAAACCAAGTAACTATTTGCTTTATATAGATTGTAATTCTTTGTATGCCCACTCTATGAATCAATTCTTACCTTATGGAAATTTCAAGTTTCTCTCAGAGGATGAAATCCATGCTCTTGACTTTACAAATTTGGAGAGTGAATCAGAAACTGGTTATGTTATTGAATGTGATCTCGAGTACCCCCAGGAGTTACATGATATGCATGCCAATTTCCCTCTCGCTCCACTTCATCAAATTCCTCTTAGCAAATTATTCTCCAAGTACCAAATCAATGAGAACGGTCAAACTCTGACTAAGAAACTCATGAACACACTTTTTGATCAAGAGAGGTACATTGTTCATTACATGAATTTTAAGCTGTACCTACAACTTGGATTGCAATTGAGAAAAGTACATCGTGTCATTAGCTTTTCACAATCACCTTGGTTGAAGAACTACATTGAGTTCAATACCTGTAATAGGCAAGCCGCAAAAAATAAATTTGAAGTCTCATTCTACAAGCAGATGAGTAACCTAATTCACGGGAAGACATTACAGAATACTCGTCATCATAGTAATGTTCAAATTATCACAGTTGGCATCCATCATCTAGATAAGTACATTTCAAATCCCCTATGTAAACGCTGGCAGATAATAAGTTCGGATGTGATTGCAGTTTTCTCGTGTAAGCTGGAACTGGAAATGAATAGACCAATCTATTCAGGTTACTGCATCCTGGATTCGAGTAGACTACACATGTATGATTTTTTCTACTGTAAATTGCAAAAAATCATACCATGGCAATGCATCCAGCTTTGTATGACTGAAACAGATGGCTTCCTCTTATCATTGGAGACACCCGACTTCTACCAATTGATAAGAGATAATCTGGAACTGTTTGACATTCCAAATTACCCAGCTGAGCATGAATGCTTCTCCAATAAGAGGAATGAAGTTGTAGGGAAATTTCAGGATGAGGCAGGTTCAATTCCTTTAGAATCTTTTCTGGGATTATGGGCGGAATTGTATTCATATCTTGTGAATGATGAGAAGGAGGAAACTGTAAATAAGTGTGTAGCAAAAGGTGTGAAGACACATGTAAAAAATAGAAAACTTAGTTCTGACTTGTATAAGAAATGTTTGATTGAACGATGCCAACATATAGAAAAGTGTAATATGTTGAGATCCTTCAATCATAACATACATCAAATTGAATGCGCAAAGGTTTGTTTGAGCCCATTCGATGACAAGTGCTTTATTGCAGAGAACGGAATCGATACATTACCACTCGGTCACTACAAAATAGCAAACTGATTGCAGAGATCAGTGTGTGTGTAACGAGGTAGTGACCAACACATCGAATTTTGTTCCAAGCGTGTCTTCACACAAAGAAAAATGAGTAATATAAGAGCAAAATTAGCAGCAGAGCTTCACTCTGCTGCACGTGTAAATTACCCCACACGTAGATATGAGTTGAAGAATGAGAACAATTCATATCAATCAGATCTGATAAAGATGGGTAGCTTATCTAAATTCGATAAAGGATATCGTTATATTTAAGTTGTTATCAATTGTTTTACTAAGTACGCTTATTGTATACCTATGAAGAATAAGACTGCACAAAGTGTTTATAATGCACTCAAACCCATTATTTGTAAGAATAAACACATGTGTTTTTTCCAGACAGATGGATGGAAGGAGTATTTCAATAAGCATGTGAAAGATTTATTAGACAAGTTTAATATCAAGCATAGTTCTGTTTTTACTGATAAGAAAGCTAGTATCGCTGAGATATTTGATCGTACAATGAAATGGAAAATATATTGATCTTCAACTGAACGTGGGAGTAAAAACTGGGTTAATAACTTACAAAATATTGTAGATGATTATAACAATACAGTATACAGTTCCATTGGAATGCAACCTGAAGATGTAACTAAAAAACATTGTAAACGCATTTTAGAATCACTAAACTCTGCATTTAATAGATGATTCGAATTAAAAGTGTTGAAACCAAAATATAAGCTAGGTGATATTGTGAGAATTTCTAAAAAGAAACAGATATTTGATAAAAAATATCTATAGAATTGGTCACCCGAATATTTCCGAATTGTGAGCATACATCCCACAAGACATATCACTTACTTATAAGAAGATCTTAGTGGTGAGATAATACAGGGTAGGTTTTATCAAGAAGAAATTGAGAAAACACATTTGAATGAATCTGAAAGAAATGTTTATTTGATAGAAAAAAATATTGAGGTGAGATAAGGATAAGTTGCTTGTGAAATGGATTGGATTTCCACAACCATCATTCATAAATCGAGAGAACTTTTTAGATTTAGATTGTGAATAATCAGAGTAAGATCATATTTTGTGAATAATAAACATGGTATAATTTTATCAATTCACATTTGTTGTATCATATGTTGTGAATAATTAGAGTGAGATCATATGATGTGAATAATGTCCATAGTATAATTTTATCGATTCACATTTGTTGTATCATATGTTGTAAATAATTAGAGTAAGATCTTATGATATAAATAATGTACATTGCCTAATTATCTATCCACATCTGTTGTGAATAATCATTGTATAATTATCCATCCACATCTGTTGTGAATAATCATTGTAATAATCTTTACATTGTGTGTTTTTTGAATAAAAACAACTTGAATTGAATGTTCGCTCTTTCATTTCTCATTTTGTCATAGAGAAGTGTGAAGTAGTAGCATGTGGTACATGTCTAGATGTTGAATGGGTGAGTACATGCATGTGTGTCACCTAGAAATGCTTCATCAGCGAGTGAACCAGACACATGAAACAGTTGACAGCCTGTCAGTTATTGTGTCTGATACGTTCTATATTATCAAGAACCGATCGAATACGATCATTGAAATAATTGAAGTGAGCTAGATATTGGAACAGGTCTAAGTGGATGTAGTGAGTGGGGTCAGATCGGGATTATATATATTCTCTGTCCTTACCTGCTCATATATCAGCTTTTATCTGTTACCAACTTCGACTAAGGAGCGAATACATCAACTGTACAGCAGATGCAGCCGGAGATCATATAATTTCCTACAATAGAGCTTAAAGCCCGACAAGACTCTGTTCTCGAAATATATTCCGAACGATATCTGGTCCTTGTACTTTATCTATCTTTGATTCACTTCATCACTGAACACATTGCTAAATCACTTTTTCTGTAATTCATTCACTGCAAAGCTATAACGATTTCAATTGGATTTTTTATTAATTATTTTATATATCACATCCACACTTCCACGTTTATTCACCACACCTTTCCGTCGCGTTATTCTTCCGCAAACCATGGCAGGAAACGACTCAGCCAACCCAAGTCTATCGGACCCCGAGGACATCTCACCCGATCGTTCACCGCCATCCGCATCTGCCACCGCATCCGCCGATTTCCATCCACATATACTGGATGACTTGTCGTCGACGCAAATGGAGGAGAGCTGCATTCCATTGGAAAATCCATTGATAGCCAAAGAGCTGAAGGACGAAGTATCAGAAGAACACCCGGTCGACGATGCCGCACCCGAGACAGGAACTCCCATTTCTCGTACCGTTGCTTGGATGAAGAACCAGCGGATAATCATTAGCCATACGCCCGCTCCCACAATAGATTGGAACACCATCCTGGAAGCAATAAATGATTTGAAGAAAGACAATAAACAATCAAAGGAAGAATTAAAGGAAGACATCAAACAATCAAAGGAAGACAACAAACAATTAAGTAAAGACAACAAACAAACAAAAGAAGAATTAAAAGAAGACAATAAACAAGCAAAGGAAGAATTAAAGAAGGAAATTCAAGAGGTAAAGAAAGACAACAAGCAAACCAATGAAGCAATAAACAAGCTGAATAAGGAAGTT
The DNA here is from genome assembly GCF_014356525.2 of Nilaparvata lugens. Taxonomy (NCBI): domain Eukaryota; kingdom Metazoa; phylum Arthropoda; class Insecta; order Hemiptera; family Delphacidae; genus Nilaparvata; species Nilaparvata lugens. The sequence continues at coordinate 6,241,770 of NC_052512.1, read as the reverse complement.
CAAGAAGCAAAGAAGATAAATGAACAGGGTTGGAGAGGTTGAGTCAGCGGGTGGACGGAGCATTCCATGACACAGATAATACCATCAAAAAATCAACTGAGCGTCTGGATGAATCCATTGTGGGAACAAATAACCAATTGGATCAGATATCCCAGGATATGCATACGAAGGTAATCAACGTCGAAGTCACCCTGAAGGAACACATACATGTCGAGATGGATACTCTGAAAGAGAAAGTAGTTGATCAAGCCAAACAGCATTGCACCAAAGCAGGAGAGCAGATAACTCAGAGCGTACAGGCCAAAGTCAACGAACACATCTCTGCGTGCCAAAAGGAACATGAAGATATTATCCGGCGAGTCGAGAGGCAACTTGAACCAGTTACGACCAATGTTACAAATTTGAAGAGCCATGTTAGTACCCTGAGTGAAAAGCAAACCACTATCAGCTCTCAGGTCGATAGTTTGACTATACAATACAGCGACCTACATAGACAATGTGACACTGCCGCCGAGCAAAGGAAGAGTGCTGATGCCGAGGTCCGGAAAAGATTTGAGCAGACGGATACCCACATCACTCAGATGGAAACCCGCATAAGTCACTCTCGGGCCAACCTAGAACTGTCATCGCCTTCAGAGTCATACAGCACCACCACAATTTTTCAAAACCTGGGACATTTTGATGACACCCCAGCGTCTATGCCCCCAAAATCCTTTGTCGAACAACTGAGATCTGTTCAAGAGCTTACCCTCACACCCTGGCCCATATGGAAATTCAAATTATTTACCCTATTGTCCGGAGAACCCTTACTCTACCTTCACGGACGCGCCGCCGAATTTAACAGTTTATCCGAATTCATAGATGCCTTCCTGGAGCAATATTGGGGACAAGATCGACAGCGAGTCATACTATCTGATATCGTATCCTGCAAATATTTACCTCGAAGTGGCCAAACATGCACCGCCTTTGTATCAAACATCAGATACCAAAATTCACAACTGGATACACCTTTCGCCGAGTTAGCACTTACTCAGATTATTATTCGGAAGCTGCCTTACCCAGTACAGATGGCACTAGCGACTTGTCATGTTAAGACTATAAAAGAACTAGAAAATCATCTTCATGAAATTCAAGCAGTGCATCGCGAAGACCACAATTTCAATATACGACAAGAACATCCACATCAAGATTCCCAACCCCAACAAAATACTCCTTATTTTTCTAATGCCCGCCGTCTCTTTAATTCCGCTAATAATCAGGACCCCAACACAAATTTCCAACAACGTCCGAATAAAGAAGATCAACCAGAGAATAGGAGAAACTACCAGAATCATAACCAGCAATCTGACCCGAACCGGAGAAACGCCTATTATCATGACGGACTAGATCGCATAAACCCGCAGCGTAATCAATACTCCAACAACATTACACCCAGCAGGAACAACAATTACAACCGGATAGGGAACACAAGCGCAAATCAGCATCAAACGACGTCAAGCGAAAACCAGGGAAGAAAACCGGATATAGCCGAAAAAACCCAAGGGTCCACAACATCACAAAAAATCTGACTATATGGAAATCACCCACCACAGTCGCCCATCACCTGTTTACACATGGAGAGAAATGATAATCGATTAGCAGAAGAACAACCGCCAATTAAAAATACTGATCCATCACCCCCGCCAGTCGAAATAGTCCAAAACAAGAAACCAAAACTCAGAGGAGTCTATCGCCATTGCCGCTCTATATGGTTCAAGCCTACCCCACCTGCAAAAACAAATAGAATGGAAAATCTAGACAACCTCACCAATCCAGATACAGAAAAAGAATCTACATGTCTTGCCGCGCTATATAATAACATCAGAGAAACCTTGCTAGAAGAAGAAAACTCCAGCATTCAAGAACTACATGAACCTTTTCAAACCTATATTACTATACAAATAGCCAGCCTACAATTCAAAGCTCTCATAGATACTGGATCACAAGTCAGTCTCATCCAGAATGACTCATATTCCCGCCTGAAAAACATAACAGAAATAGCCACATTACCATTAACATCAACCTACCTATCGGGTGTCACACCAGGACGTCGCCTCCGAATATCTAAACAATGCCTCCTGGAGATCCAAGTCGAAGGAAAGTGTTTCCCATACTCCTTCCTGGTATTGCATGCAAATGGACCACACATTATTATTGGTGCTGATTTCTTAGCCCACTATAACTCAAATATAGACTTCAAAAATCTCAAACTGCAATTAACTGACAATAGCAACCGGACTAGTATCAATACTCAGATAATATTAAAGGCCAATGCGGGAGATGTGAGGGTAGTGAGATATCACATGGTTGAAGACCATAGTCCTGAAAGAGAACACAGGATGAAATACAAAAAAAGTGAAGAGAGTGAGATGATGAGTCATGATTCAGTGGATGACTACAATTCGGAAAATGAAACACCAGATGATACTGACATTCTGATGGAAAAGTTACTGAATGAGATTGATAACAATTCTGAATGGGGGCTCGCAACCAAACAATCCATGAAAGAAATGTTCATGAAAAATCGCGCAGTGTTTTCAGAGCAGCCGGGATTGGCAAACCATTTTCAGTGCAAATTAGAAGTCAAACCACATGAGTCTTATTATAGAAAATCTTATCCCATCCCTTTTGCTCACCGTCAAGCGGCAGCTGCCAAAATAAATAGGATGGAAAGACTAGGCATTATCGAACCCTCTACATCGCATTATAGTTTGCCTATTACCTGCGTTTTGAAGAAGGACGGCTCCACCCGACTCTGTCTCGACGCTCGCCAGCTGAACATGATTCTCGATGACGACCGTGAAGCTCCCGCCCAGATCGATCAGGTGTTGCAGACGTTTCATGGCAAGACCATATACTCCACCGTCGACCTCAGCGCCGGATACTGGCAGGTACAAGTGGCAGAAGAGTCTCGGGATTACCTGTCCTTCCTCTTCAACGGCCGAAATCTCAGGTTCACCCGACTTGCCTTTGGAATCAGAAATGCAATGGCTATATTTATACGCTGCCTAAGACAGTCAATTGGTGAAGACATTTCAGATTTTTGCGCTCTTTACGTTGACGATGCAATCATCTCATCACAGAGTGTGGCAGAGCATATTCAACACCTTGATGTAGTATTCGGTAGATTAATAAAATGTGGTATGAAATTAAAGCTATCAAAATGTGAATTTCTGCCAAGAAAGTAAAATACCTCGGGCATATCATAACTGATAAAGGTATCATGCAAGACATTGACAAATTAGCAGCTATAAGAAACTTTCCCTCTCCATCAAGTCGTAAACAGCTTCAACGTTTCATTGGTTTCCTACAATTCTATTGTCACTTCAATAAACAGATGTCTCAATATACAGCACAACTGAGTCACGTTCTATCATCTTCTAAACCATGGGTATGGGGGCTCAAAGAAGATGAAATTTTCAACCAGTTGAAGGATGCTTTTTTGAAAGCTGTTATATTGAATCATCCAAATCTAAACCAACCATTTCATATAAATGTTGACGCATTGGATTACGCCTTGGGTGCAGAAATTTTTCAATATGATGAGAAGGGAAAAAAAGGAGTCATAGCATTTTTTAGCAAGACTATGAATGCAGCCCAGAAGAAGTACACAGTCACAGAAAAGGAACTACTAAGCATTGTCTAAGTATGCAAGAAATATAGAATGTTGTTGTTAGGCCAAAAGATTTTCGTTAACACGGACCATACGGCCCTCACTTTCTTCAAAACAGCCAAGTTAACCAATAACAGACTGTCTAGATGGTTTCTGTTGTTACAAGAATTCGATCTAGAACTCACTCACCTGCCAGGCAAACAAAATCAAACCGCTGATTTCTTGTCCAGAGAAGGAAGTGACACCTATGCCAATGAGACGACACTCCAATGCTATGTAGCCGAAGATCAACCAGTGCCGTTACCCTTCAATATATTGCCGCTCCTGCACACCAAACTCCTCACATCTGAAAAATTTAAAAGTGCACAATCAATGGACAACAAAATCGCAGATCTCATCCACGAATTATCCAACCCTCCAGCAGAAGAACACCAGTATCTACAACGCTACACTGTCTTCAACGACCATTCATTTTATAAGGCCAATAAAAACTCCGATTTTTGGCATCTAGTCATACCACACACCCTAGAAAAGGACATAATTTTGGAAACACATGAACGAATTGGTCACTTTGGCATAAAGAAAACAATACATGCCCTAAAAACATGTTGTTACTTCGAAGGGTTGAATAAAAAAGTTACACAGTTAATAAGAGCTTGCGACATCTGTCAAAAAACAAAACATAACCGTTTTCACATAGCAGGAGGAATGATACCTATCTTGCCTTCACAACCACTTGAATTAATATCAGCTGACATCTATGGGCCACTACCTCAGTCTATGCACCAAAAACGCTTCATTTTTGTCTTGACCTGCTTGTTCTCAAAGTATACAATGTTCTTCCCTATTGGTAAAATCACTGGTGAAAAACTAGCCAGATGCATCACCGAAAGATGGACCAATGAAGTTGGTAAACCACAGCGCATATTGTCGGATAACGCAACCTATTCTTGCAGTGCCAAATGGAAACAAGTCTTAGAACAGGCCGGCATTAAAACATCAAGAGTTTCAGCATACACTCCCAGCGCAAACTCAGTTGAAAGAAGAATGAAAGAAATTTCGAGATTTATAAGGGCATATAGCAGTCACTGTCATCAACAATGGGTCAAATATGTACCATTCCTAGAACACTGCATAAATAATTGTGTAAGTGACAGTACCAGATATACTCCCCACGAAATCATATTTGGCACGAGAAACGAATCATTCATTCAGAGCATAATCAAGTTTCCAATCAACCTGGTCAAACTAACCCAAACTTATACCAATTGGTTCAAAATAGGTTAGACAAATCCGCACAACAAAGGAAAAAATATCATGACAAGGCTACAAAGAAGTTTAAATATGAAGTCGGAGATGAAGTACTGGTAAAAGCACATAAATCTTCAGATGCCCTAGGCAAGTTAACCAAAAAGTTCTTCCATCTTTACACGGGACCGCATCGAGTGACCAACGTTTCACAACACAATACTATCAAGATTCAAGATTCCGAGAACGCCAATAATCACTGGTGGGAAAACGTAATCAATGTGAAACCCTACAGAAGAGCCTAACCAATAAACAACTTCAACTCATCTAATAAACAACAATTCACTTCAAAAGAAGAAATCAAAATCAACTTTAAGTCAAGAAAATAAAAATGAAAACAACTTTGAAAATTACCAACCTGATCAAGCCATCCACCTCGTGTTACAGTCATCACAGGAAAAATCGCCTGGTACAATCCGCACAACTGAAAAACAGAAACAAGAATTATATTATCAACAGAAAATATTCGTGAATTAGAAATCAGATGAAGTTAGTAGTGAATAGGAGGAAAGAAAATAAACAAAGTTTATTTGAAAAAAATGTGTAAATCTAACCTCGAAATACAGAATCGATCAAGAAATCCATTCAGAACCAAAGCCTGTTCGATAATTTTCTTCGTCATGCCAGTCAATGTGTGCGAGATGACACAAAATTGTAATGACTCAAAACAATATCATTATTAATTATTATAATCCATTATTTAATGTGAAAATATAAATAAAAAACACAACCAAAGATATATATTTATGTTAAATTGCACGAAATGCGCATGTTCTATGTTATGTAAATGTATCTCTAAAAAGTTCAAAAGAAAATGAAATTCTTACCTTCAAATATGAAATTTTTTATTGTTGCATTGAAAAGATCATGAATTGTAATTCAAATCAATGAATATAATCCTGAAAACATAGTATTAGTAACCAGCATTGATAAAAATCAAAAATCACTTCAAGTGTAATCATGTTTGTATACAACGTACTAAGTGTAAAAAAGGAATTGCTCGAATCAAGCGGTAGACAATTTTCAAGTCACCGAAATTAATCACATTCTCAACCAATATATGTAAAAGCCAGGACAAAGAGTCAAAACTTGTAATAATAATGAAAAATGATGAAAATCTATATTTGTTGCGAATATTATTTGAATCCTAAGAGTAATATGTGAAATTTTGTTATATTTGTTATAGTTGTGGGTCTGCTCATAAGCCACTTGTGAACAGAAGTTGTGGAGTTGTTTTAATGAAGGATCCGAAGAGACCTCATTGAATATTGTATTTAGATTGTATCCAATGGAAGGAACAATCAATTATTTATTTTTCTCGTAGCCCAAAGTGCATGATATATTGTTTTTAGTGTTAAGTGTGGAGTTTTTGTAGAAGTAAGGAGATGAAATGGTGTATTCATCACAATATCGGATTTTTCAAATAGTCATTTTATCGACTCATCTCCCAATTACCTATTCAAAATATCCTGGGGGCTTTTGTGTGATGAATTTTTCAAATAGACCTCATGAGGAGAGAGAAAAATTGTGATTACCCCTTTAAAATGAAAGAATTTGCTAAAGGAATAGTTAGCAACCGAGCGATAAAGCTTCCTTATCAAGTAACTGTATATTAGATAAGAGTACCGTTCTGTACTGCATATTTTGTAGAAAATTATTTAATAAAATTATAATTATTCTGCAAATAAAGCACGAACCACTTATGAACTACTCATTGAATTTTGAGGTTACACTTTGTTTACTATTGATCAGATGTTTGAAAACAGCTCAAACACAGCTGACTGATTCAACATATTTTAAAATGTCATGCCAGATTCATGCAAGCTATAATATTATTTCTAAAAAGTAAAAAACTATCAATAAAGGACCAAGAATTTCGAATAAAGAATAAAATGTATGTATTATTGTTAAAATTATTTATTACTTAAAAAATTATATTATAATGTCAAGTATTATTGTAACTAACTAGGTCATAGCATGAACATTATATTATTGATAAAAACAGCAGAAATTAATCATAACAGTCTCAGACATAATAAAAATTGTATAAGAATATTCATTTATTAATTATTATTTCAACTGAACCACATGGTGATTGAATCTCTTTGGCAAGTCTAAGCCAATCATAGTGCATAGAAATAGCACCAAGAAGGTGATCATTTGAAAACAACATATGTTAAACTGTTATCAGACAACAAACCTGCCCTATCACATATGCTAGCACATGTACATTGTATAAGAGGAACTATGTCTAGGAGATTAAGCAGTTTTAAGAATTATACAAATTGAGTTATTACCATAATTAAAGGAATTATATTCTATTGCTAGCCACTGACGTCATGTCTATGTCACAATTGTTCTACCAATGGTAAATTTTCATGCAAATTTATTACACCGAGATTCTCAGAGAAAGGTTCTAGCCAAGAAGCTTAGTAAAAAGACTTCACTTCCCTTTTGAAATCCTCACCATTCAGACCTCGTTAAAGTTACCAAGACCTATTCGTAAAAATTTTCGCTTGATTTTATATGTTTTATTTGTGAGCCAATATTCCTAGGCTATTCTAATTGTTATTTGTAAATCTATTTTCATCAATCGATAAATTAAAAGTTTAAAGTTAAATTATCCCTTAATTAATTTGGTGAAGGAGATATTAAATCAAAATTCCCCATGTGCTGAGACCGAAGCCTGGACCTGCCGCCGATCAAACGATTTTGATCCAAAGAAGAAAACCACGACCATCAAGGAATTTCACGTGAGTTATAAGTTTAAAGGGGCCCCAATCTACACTTCGAAAATATTACAGTGCAGAGAATATAAATTTTTCTTCGTTAAATTATTGGCCACGCCGACAAGCGCTTATTAGTCATTAAAAGCCTAGAATTTATTCAATATAGAATTTATAAGAACTTGTAGTTGATTGACTATCCTCCGCTGCCAGAACCACGACCCCGAGCATTTTTTTTTAAACATTTTTTTTTTTAATTTATTTTTCACTATTTTTTCAAAACTGTTAAATTTTGTCAATTGTAAAATTCTGTGGAATCATGCATGGTGTCATGCAAGCACAAGAACATTTTTAATTCTTTTGTTAATGTTAAACTACTTTCAATCTGTAAATCACATTCTGAATCTTCACTGTGAGATCATATATTTCATTATAATATATTTCAATTTTGTTAATTCGTCTTCTGAGTTCGATTATTTCTCAAGCCTGTCAATTATTGTGTCTGATACGTTCTATATTATCAAGAACCGATCGAATACGATCATTGAAATAATTGAAGTAAGCTGGATATTGGAACAGGTCTAAGTGGATGTAGTGAGTGGGGTCAGATCGGGATTATATATATTCCCTGTCCTTACCTGCTCATATATCAGCTTTTATTTGTTACCAACTTCGACTTGGGAGCGAATACATCAACTGTACAGCAGATGCAGCCGGAGATCATATAATTTCCTACAATAGAGCTTAAAGCCCAACAAGACTCTGTTCTCGAAATATATTCCGAACGATATCTGGTCCTTGTACCCTATCTTAATCTTCGTAACTTATTAGAGATGCAGTCCCGTAAATTATCTACATCGGGATTTTTGCTTGACCTGTATGATTTTGTATGCTCATTCTTCACAGGTAATAATTTTGAGGTATCTGTATTCAGTGTTTAGCGATCGCTGCTCTACTTATAAAAATTTCATCAGCATACAATCTGTCATAGGAAGAATCAAGGGTGTGCGAGTGTTTAGGCCTCCCGTGATTCCGACAATTGTATTGAATCTTGTAGTGAACCAATCAGTCTGGTGTACACTTAGCGTCCATGCACGCAGTTACAAACTTTATATCCTCAACACCGTTGATTCAGTGCAAGATTCACTCTACGTATGTGAGGCGAGTAAAAAACCGCTTTACATGATTTGCCGGCCCAACGTGAGGCATTTAGATACTACATTCCACATCTGATTCTTTATATGTGTATCGACTTATCCTTGGAGGTGAGAGTGACTCCCCCAGGAAAAGCTTTACAAAAGAGACTATGTAGGTGAAGATATTTGCTTCAGAGATTTCAGTAAATTGTGTTCAAATGTGTGGAATTCTGAGAAGCATAGTTTTCTCACTATTATGACTGAATGTGTAGCTAATAGTGGGAAATATAGGCAGGGTCTGGATAACTTTATTGACATACAGTAGGGAGTGAGTAGCAGTGGAAGAATAAGGATGTCTTGTAGAAGACAGAACGCTAGCATTGCTCTTATTGATAAGATTGAGAAATTGGGGAAAGTTAAAAGAGACTAACATAAAAGCATTGTACATTTTGAAGAGCAATCTGATGATTACAGAGGAAAACTTTTTAAACCGATTATCACACCTCTAGTTGAAATAGGGAAAACTAAATCTTCTCACCAATCCGATCGGAGTTTTATACCAAAAAAGGAGGAACAAGAAGAAGAAGAAGACGATGGAGAAGAAGAAGAAAAAAGTATGGATCTAGGAGGAAAACATGATGATATTAGTGAAACAATAGAAGTTGCATTACCATCAGCAGCTGAAAAAGATCCAAGCATGAATGATTCAAGTATATTTAATTCAACTAGGCTTGAGAGTGATACAAGCAGCAAAATAAAGAGGATAGAGAATCAAGTGCTTGCACAATATTTGTATACATTTCATAGTGAGAAATTGAATAACTCGATTCCTTATGGAATTTCCTATGATTCTGACCGAAAATTATATTTTATGGGTGAGTTGGTTGTTAGCTTTGATAACTACTTCTTTTATATTGATAACAAAAAATTCCAAATTACACATGGTCTATTAGAATTGTTATTTGCCCAAAGACCAAATTCATATCTCTTTGATGAGAAAGATCCAAATAAATACAAGAAGATTTTATCAATAACAGAAGTTTATTTGGATAGACAAGGATATGTGAAACATAACACTAGTGTAAAGTCTTGCTTAATTCAAATTATGTTTCCTGTTGAAAAAGCAAGTAAAAGAGGTTCAGGGTTATTGAAATTTTCAAAATATACTTCTAGCAATAGAATTTACCAATATTATGACAACTATGATGAATGGTTCAGAGACTTCATTTATTAAAATCATCAAAACTTGCTGGACACTCGGGTCATGATGTTGAGATTACATCAATTATGGAAGAATGACGTGAAGGTAAAATTATTGTTTAGTTGCAGAATGAGCATGCACAGATTCAGAGGTAAAAGCGAGAGTGTTGCTGCGAAGGAAGAGATTGTATGGAATGAACCAGATCTTGACAGTTTTAGTGAGAGAATGATCCAGGCAATTAATCAACAGGGTGTTAGTGAATCTCTGTGTTCGTATTTAGATTCACAATTATCTAATATAGTAAAGAATATTGGATTGAACTAGATTGAAAAGGAACACATCTTCAGTACATTAATTAACAGTTATCTGACAATATCAATGGGGGAATAAAAGAGAAATCTATCAATTTGGAGAATTCTCTACATGATCTCAAATCAACAACAGAGATATTCAGATCGCACTTAGATACGATCAACGATAATAAAGTTGACAAGAATTATTTGGATGAGAAATTGAAAGTTATCTCAGACAAGATTGAAAATTTGCAAGTATTAGATAAAAATTATCTAAATACCAGATTGAAACAGCTTAGCACAGAACTTCTTACAAGAGTAAATGGAACTCATTCATTATCGGTTGATAAGGAATATTTGGATAAAACTGTGCAGGCATTGAATAACACTGTTATAACAAAACAAGAGTTTGAAGATCGATCATCCACAATGACTAATACAATAAAGTCAAATCTTATGGAGAGGATTGAACAATTTGTTTCAAAAAATGATTTGAATACATTGCTATCTATGTTTGCCAAAACTTATGTATTGAAAAATGTTCTGAGTAGTGAAATGCAAGCATTCATTAAGGAAGATGAATTACAAGCTACAGTCAAATCAATTCGTGAGGAAATAGCATCTTCAATCAAGAATACTGAGAATGATGAAGTGACAAGATTACAATGTTCGCCCGCATTCATCGATGATCTCACTTCATTTGTACATTGAATAGCCTACCAAATAGTTAGGAACTACGCAAAAGTTAGTTTTCATATGAATTGGATAGAGGCAAAACAGCATATAATTTGACAGAAGATCAAGTAGGTGATTTGATAACTGATAAAATGGGTCTTAGTATAAACGCGAATGTTCTAAAACCCTCAAGTTTGAATCACATCAATCCTTAACCATTTTCACTATGCAAATTGCTTTGGAGGAATAGATAGCTACATTCCATTCCAACGTGAGAGAGTGTTCTCTACTTCACAAGCATTTTTTTCAAGGTGAAACAAGATTATGCACAAAACGTGCTAATGATCGAATTTGAGATGAATCAGAGCAGAGATGCATTTGTCCTTGTAAGCTCTGTGAAGTGAAATTGCAAACGTGCTAATGATCGAGTATTGAATAAGACTGGAACCGCATTTGTCCTTGTAAGGTCTCTGAATTGAAATTTTAAAACGTGTTAATGTTCAAGCTAGAGGAGAATTGCGTAATGATAACGTCCAAGGTTGTCCCACAGGAAGTTTGTATATGATTGTGATGAGTATATCCTTAGCTATAAACGTTGCTACATTGTGCTGTGAGATGAGTGAAAACTGCAACAAAGAAGAGACACACTTTGATATGTCAATTTTCAATGAACTTTCATTGGAGATATATCCCATTGAAGCATTACATGATGTTTTTCAGTTTGATTGGTTCTATGTTAAGAATGTAAGATTTTGTGAGGATGATTCAATTTATATCAATATAGATTCAGAAGACAACTTTGAATTCACTATTATTCTTCTAAAAGAATATTCAACTATGCTGAATACACAAAACATGAAGAGTTTTAAAAGCAAAAGATGGGATTTGAATGTTACTGCTGGACGTGTATTCTTGAAAGAATGGTAGAATCTCCTCCTACTTGTCAAGTACATCTCGGAAATACATGATGTAAATCTCAGAAAATCCATGATGTAGTAAACCATCATGAAAATCATGGAAAATTGAAATTTCTTATTTTCTCGAAAATCCATGATGTTAATCTCAGAAAATCCATGATGTAGGCTAACCATCATGAAAATCATGGAAAATTGGAATTTTTTATTTTCTCGGAAATCCATGATGTGAATCTCAGAAAATCCATGATGTAGGCTAACCATCATGAAAATCATGAAAAAGTGAAATTTTTTTTTTCTCGGAAATCCATGATGTAAATCTCAGAAAATCCATGATGTAGGCTAACCATCATGAAAATCATGAAAAAATTGATTTTTTTTTTTCTCGAAAATCCATGATGTAAGTCTCAGAAAATCCATGATGTAGGCTAACCATCATGAAAATCATGAAAAATTTAAATTTTTTATTTTCTCGAAAATCCATGATGTAACACCATCATGAAAATCATGAAAAATTGAAATTTTTTATTTTCTCGGAATTCCATGATGTAAAACCATCATGAAAATCATGAAAAATTGAAATTTTTTATTTTCTCGAAAATCCATGATGCAAATCTCAGTAAGTCCATGATGTAGGCTAACCATCATGAAAATCATGGAAAATTGAAATTTTTTATTTTCTCGAAAATCCATTATGTAAATCTCAGAAAATCCATGATGTAGGCTAACCATCATGAAAATCATGAAAAATTGAAATTTTCCATTTTCTCGAAAATCCATGATGTAAATCTCAGAAAATCCATGATGTAGGCTAACCATCATGAAAATCATGAAAAATTGAATTTTTTATTTTCTCGAAAATCCATGATGTAGATCCCAGAAGATCCATGATGTAGGTTAACCATCATGAAAATCATGAAAAATTGGAATTTTTTATTTTCTCGAAAATCCATTATGTAAATCTCGGAAATCCATGATGTAGGCTGACCATCATGAAAATCATGAAAAATTGAAATTTTCCATTTTCTCGAAAATCCATGATGTAACACCATCATGGAAATCATGAAAAATTGAAATTTTTTATTTTCTTGAATATCCATTATGTAAATCTCAGAAAATCTATGATGTAGGCTAACCATCATGAAAATCATCAAAAATTGAAATCTTCTATTTTCTCGAAAATCCATGATGGAAATCTCAGAAAATCCATGATGTAGGCTAACCATCATGAAAATCATGAAAAATTGAAATTTTTTTTTCTCAAAAATCCATGATGTAAATCTCAGAAAATCCATGATGCAGGCTAACCATCATGAAAACCATGAAAAATTGAAATTTCTTATTTTCTTGGAAATCCATGATGTAAATCTCAGAAAATCCATGATGTAGGCTAACCATCATGAAAATCATGAAAAATTGAAATTTTTTATTTTCTCGAAAATCCATGATGTAAATCTCAGAAAATCCATGATGTAGGCTAACCATCATGAAAATCATGAAAAATTGAAATTTTTTATTTTCTCGAAAATCCATGATGTAAATCTCAGTAAGTCCATGATGTAGGCTAACCATCATGAAAATCATGGAAAATTGAAATTTTTTATTTTCTCGAAAATCCATTATGTAAATCTCAGAAAATCCATGATGTAGGCTAACCATCATGAAAATCATGAAAAATTGAAATTTTTCATTTTCTCGAAAATCCATGATGTAAATCTCAGAAAATCCATGATGTAAATCTCAGAAAATCCATGATGTAGGCTAACCATCATGAAAATCATGAAAAATTGGAATTTTTTATTTTCTCGAAAATCCATGATGTAGATCTCAGAAGATCCATGATGTAGGCTAACCATCATGAAAATCATGAAAAATGAAAATTTTCTATTTTCTCGAAAATCCATGATGTAAATCTCAGAAAATCCATGATGTAGGTTAACCATCATGAAAATCATGAAAAATTGGAATTTTTTATTTTCTCGAAAATCCATGATGTAAATCTCAGAAAATCCATGATGTAGGCTGATTATCATGAAAATCATGAAAAATTGAAATTTTTTTTTTCTCGAAAATCCATGATGTAAATCTCAGAAAATCCATGATGTAGGCAACCATCATGAAAATCATGAAAAATTGAATTTTTTATTTTCTCGAAAATCCATGATGTAAATCTCAGAAAATCCATGATGTAGGCTAACCATCATGAAAATCATGAAAAATTGAAATTTTCTATTTTCTCGAAAATCCATGATGTAAATCTCAGAAAATCCATGATGTAGGCTAACCATCATGAAAACATGAAAAATTGAAATTTTTTATTTTCTCGAAAATCCATGATGTAAATCTCAGAAAATCCATGATGTAGGCTAACCATCATGAAAACATGAAAAATTGAAATTTTTTATTTTCTCGAAAATCCATGATGTAAACTCAGAAAATCCATGATGTAGCTAACCATCATGAAAATCATGAAAAATTGAATTTTTTATTTTCTCGAAAATCCATGATGTAATCTCAGAAAATCCATGATGTAGGCTAACCATCATGAAAATCATGAAAAATTGAAATTTTTTTTTCTCGAAAATCCATGATGTAATCTCAGAAAATCCATGATGTAAATCTCAGAAAATCCATGATGTAGGCTACCATCATGAAAATCATGAAAAATGAAATTTTTTATTTTCTCGAAAATCCATGATGTAAATCTCAGAAAATCCATGATGTAGGCTAACCATCATGAAAATCATGAAAAATTGAAATTTTTTATTTTCTCGAAAATCCCATGAAAAATTGAAATTTTTTATTTTCTCGAAAATCCATGATGTAAATCTCAGAAAATCCATGATGTAGGCTAACCATCATGAAAATCATGAAAAATTGAAATTTTTTATTTTCTCGAAAATCCATGATGTAAATCTCAGAAAATCCATGATGTAGGCTAACCATCATGAAAACCATGAAAAATTGAAATTTTTTATTTTCTCGAAAATCCATGATGTAAATCTCAGAAAATCCATGATGTAGGCTAACCATCATGAAAATCATGAAAAATGAAATTTTTTATTTTCTCGAAAATCCATGATGTAAATCTCAGAAAATCCATGATGTAGGCTAACCATCATGAAAATCATGAAAAATTGAAATTTTTAATTTTCTCGAAAATCCATGATGTAAATCTCAGAAAATCCATGATGTAGGCTAACCATCATGAAAATCATGAAAAATTGAAATTTTTTATTTTCTCGAAAATCCATGATGTAAATCTCAGAAAATCCATGATGTAGGCTAACCATCATGAAAATCATGAAAAATTGAATTTTTTTTTCTCGAAAATCCATGATGTAATTCTCAGAAAATCCATGATGTAGGCTAACCATCATGAAAATCATGAAAAATTGAATTTTTTTTTTCTCGAAAATCCATGATGTAAGTCTCAGAAAATCCATGATGTAGGCTAACCATCATGAAAATCATGAAAAATTGAATTTTTTATTTTCTCGAAAATCCATGATGTAACACCATCATGAAAATCATGAAAAAT
>NC_052512.1:6175594-6226224 GCF_014356525.2 Nilaparvata lugens | reverse complement strand
AGAAATAAACAATTTTTATGAGTCAATAGAAGAGGCAATAATCCAGAAGCAAACAGGAGAAAGACTTATCCTCATGGGAGATTTTAATGCACAGGTAGCAAGAAATAGTAATGGGGAAGCTAGCATCGGAAACGAGAGAGGGGAGATGATGTTGGACTTTGCTCAGAGTAAGAATCTTATAGTAGTGAACACGCTCTTTAGCGGGAACATAGAAGAGAAATGGACGTGGAAATCCTCATCTGGAGGAGGTCTGTACGAGCTCCATTTCTGCTGAGAGTAGCTTCTCATGGACCTCTAATCTTGTGCAGGTTTCCACGTTTTGAGCACCTCTAGTTCAGGAGTTACAATTGGTTTTTTGATTTACCATATAGTACATGGTACATACTATGAGTGGGAATTACTTGAGAACTGTGATGGCTCAAAACGTCAATTTCTGGTGAATGTTACTTCTCATAGACCTCTACTCTTGTGCAGGTTTCCACGTTTTGAGCACCTCTGGTTCAGGAGTTATAATTTATTTTTTCGATTTACCATATAGTACATGATACATACTATGAGTGGGAATTACTTGAGAACTGTGATGGCTCAAAACGTCAATTTCTGCTGAGAGTAGCTACTCATAGACCTCTACTCTTGTGCAGGTTGACACGTTTTGAGCACCTCTGGTTTAGGAGTTATGATTGATTTTTTGATTTTCCATATAGTACAGGAGATATACTATGAGTGGGAATTACTTGAGAACTGTGATGGCTCAAAACGTCAATTTCTGCTGAATGTTACTTCTCATAGACCTATACTCTTGTGCAGGTTTCCACGTTTTGAGCACCTCTGGTTTAGGAGGTATGATTGATTTTTTGATTTACCATATAGTACATGGTACATACTATGAGTGGGAATTACTTGAGAACTGTGATGGCTCAAAACGTCAATTTCTGCTAAGAGTAGCTCCTAATAGACCTCCACTCTTGTGCAGGTTCCCACGTTCTGAGCACCTCTGGTTTAGGAGTTATGATTGTTTTTTGACTTTCCATATAGTACAGGAGACATACTATGAGTGGGAATTACTTGAGAACTGTGATGGCTCAAAACGTCAATTTCTGCTAAGAGTAGCTACTAATAGACACCCACTCTTGTGCAGGTTCCCACGTTCTGAGCACCTCTGGTTTAGGAGTTATGATTGATTTTTTGACTTTCCATATAGTACAGGAGACATACTATGAGTGGGAATTACTTGAGAACTGTGATGGCTCAAAATGTCAATTTCTGCTGAATGTTGTTTCTCATAGACCTCTACTTTTGTGCAGGTTTCCACGTTTTGAGCACCTCTGGTTTAGGAGTTATGATTGATTTTTTGATTTACCATATAGTACATGGTACATACTATGAGTGGGAATTACTTGAGAACTGTGATGGCTCAAAACGTCAATTTCTGTTGAGAGTAGCTTCTCATAGACCTCTACTCTTGTGCAGGTTTCCACGTTCTGAGCACCTCTGGTTCAGGAGTTTTAATTGATTTTTTGATTTACCATATAGTAAATGGTACATACTATGAGTGGGAATTACTTGAGAATTGTGATGGCTCAAAATTTCAATTTCTGCTGAATGTTACTTCTCATAGACCTCTACTCTTGTGCAGGTTTCCACGTTTTGAGCACCTCTGGTTTAGGAGTTATGATTGACTTTTTGATTTACCATATAGTACATGGTACATACTATGAGTGGGAATTACTTGAGAACTGTGATGGCTCAAAGCGTCAATTTCTGCTGAGAGTAGCTTCTCATAGACCTCTACTCTTGTGCAGGTTTACACGTTTTGAGCACCTCTGGTTTAGGAGTTATAATTGATTTTTTGATTTACCATATAGTGCATGGTACATACTATGAGTGGGAATTACTTGAGAACTGTGATGGCTCAAAACGTCAATTTCTGCTGAGAGTAGCTTCTCATAGACCTTTACACTTGTGCAGGTTTCCAAGTTTTGAGCAACTCTAGTTCAGGAGTTATAATTGATTTTTTGATTAACCATATAGTACATGGTACATATTATGAGTGGGAATTACACGAGAACTGTGATGGCTCAAAACGTCAATTTCTGCTGAGAGTAGCTTCTCATAGACCTCTACTCTTGTGCAGGTTTACACGTTTTGAGTACCTCTGGTTTAGGAGTTATAATTGATTTTTTGATTTACCATATAGTGCATGGTACATACTATGAGTGGGAATTATTTGAGAACTGTGATGGCTCAAAACGTCAATTTCTGCTTAGAGTAGCTTCTCATGGACCTCTACTCTTGTGCGGGTTTTCACGTTTTGAGTACCTCTGGTTTAGGAGTTATAATTGATTTTTTGATTTACCATATAGTGCATGGTACATACTATGAGTGGGAATTATTTGAGAACTGTGATGGCTCAAAACGTCAATTTCTGCTTAGAGTAGCTTCTCATGGACCTCTACTCTTGTGCGGGTTTTCACGTTTTGAGCACCTCTAGTTCAGGAGTTATAAATGGTTTTTTGATTTACCATATAGTACATGGTACATAATATGAGTGGGAATTACTTGAGAACTGTGATGGCTCAAAACGTCAATTCCTGCTCAGAGTAGCTTCTCATGGACCTCTACTCTTGTGCAGGTTTCCACGTTTTGAGCACCTCTGGTTTATGAGTTTTAATTGATTTTTTGATTTACCATATAGTACATGGTACATACTATGAGTGGGAATTACTTGAGAACTGTGATGGCTCAAAACGTCAATTTCTGCTGAGAGTAGCTACTCATAGACCTCTACTCTTGTGCACGTTTACACGTTTTAAGCACCTCTGGTTTAGGAGTTATGATTGATTTTTTGATTTTCCATATAGTACAGGAGATATAATATGAGTGGGAATTACTTGAGAACTGTGATGGCTCAAAACGTCAATTTCTGCTGAATGTTACTTCTCATAGACCTATACTCTTGTGCAGGTTTCCACGTTTTGAGCACCTCTGGTTTAGGAGGTATGATTGATTTTTTGATTTACCATATAGTACATGGTACATACTATGAGTGGGAATTACTTGAGAACTGTGATGGCTCAAAACGTCAATTTCTGCTAAGAGTAGCTCCTAATAGACCTCCACTCTTGTGCAGGTTCCCACGTTCTGAGCACCTCTGGTTTAGGAGTTATGATTGATTTTTTGACTTTCCATATAGTACAGGAGACATACTATGAGTGGGAATTACTTGAGAACTGTGATGGCTCAAAACGTCAATTACTGCTAAGAGTAGCTCCTAATAGACCCCCACTCTTGTGCAGGTTCCCACGTTCTGAGCACCTCTGGTTTAGGAGTTATGATTGATTTTTTGACTTTCCATATAGTACAGGAGACATACTATGAGTGGGAATTACTTGAGAACTGTGATGGCTCAAAATGTCAATTTCTGCTGAATGTTGTTTCTCATAGACCTCTACTCTTGTGCAGGTTTCCACGTTTTGAGCACCTCTAGTTCAGGAGTTTTAATTGATTTTTTGATTCACCATATAGTACATGGTACATACTATGAGTGGGAATTACTTGAGAACTGTGATGGCTCAAAAGGTCAATTTCTGCTAAGAGTAGCTCTTTATAGACCTACACTCTTGTGCAGGTTTCCACGTTTTGAGCACCTCTAGTTCAGGAGTTATAATTGGTTTTTTGATTCACCATATAGTCCATGATACATACTATGAGTGGGAATTACTTGAGAACTGTGATGGCTCAAAACGTCAATTTCTGCTGAGAGTAGCTACTCATAGACCTCTACTCTTGTGCAGGTTGACACGTTTTGAGCACCTCTGGTTTAGGAGTTATGATTGATTTTTTGATTTTCCATATAGTACAGGAGACATACTATAAGTGGGAATTACTCGAGAACTGTGATGGCTCGAAACGTCAATTTCTGCTGAGAGTAGCTACTTATAGACCTCTACTCTTGTGCAGGTTGACACGTTTTGAGCACCTCTGGTTTAGGAGTTATGATTGATTTTTTGATTTTCCATATAGTACAGGAGACATACTATAAGTGGGAATTACTCGAGAACTGTGATGGCTCAAAAAGTCAATTTCTGCTGAGAGTAGCTACTTATAGACCTCTACTCTTGTGCAGGTTGACACGTTTTGAGCACCTCTGGTTTAGGAGTTATGATTGATTTTTTGATTTTCCATATAGTACAGGAGACATACTATAAGTGGGAATTACTTGAGAACTGTGATGGCTCAAAACGTCAATTCTGCTGAGAGTAGCTACTCATAGACCTCTACTCTTGTGCAGGTTGACACGTTTTGAGCACCTCTGGTTTAGGAGTTATGATTGATTTTTTGATTTTCCATATAGTACAGGAGACATACTATAAGTGGGAATTACTCGAGAACTGTGATGGCTCAAAACGTCAATTTCTGCTGAGAGTAGCTTCTCGTAGACCTCTACTTTTGTGCAGTTTTACACGTTTTGAGCACCTCTGGTTTAGGAGTTATGATTGATTTTTTGATTTACCATATAGTACATGGTACATACTATGAGTGGGAATTACTTGAGAACTGTGATGGCTCAAAACGTCAATTCCTGCTGAGAGTAGCTTCTCATAGACCTTTACACTTGTGCAGGTTTCCACGTTTTGAGCAACTCTAGTTCAGGAGTTATAATTGATTTTTTGATTTACTATATAGTTAGCATTAAGTTAGCTCTCCAATTTTCGAGACGTCATATCTCAAAAACTCTGGGTGCTCAAAACGAAATAAAAGTTGCTCAAATCAGCTCAAAACGAGCTCAAAACGATGGTGTGTTTACTTTTTCGATTTCAAAAAGTGGAGAGCTGGCATTAAGTTGGCTCTCCAATTTTTGAGTCGTCATATCTCGAAAACGGTGGGTGCTCAAAACAAAATAAAAGTTGCTCAAATCAGCTCAAAACGAGCTCAAAACGATGGCGTGTTTACTTTTTCGATTTTAAAAAGTGGAGAGCTGGCATTAAGTTGGCTCTCCAATTTTTGAGATGTCATATCTCGAAAACGGTGGGTGCTCAAAACGAAATAAAAGTTGCTCAAATCAGCTCAAAACGAGCTCAAAACGATGGCGTGTTCACTTTTTTGATTCCGAAAAGTGGAGAGCTGGCATTAAGTTGGCTCTCCACTTTTTGAGACGTCATATCTCAAAAACGGTGGGTGCTCAAAACGAAATAAAAGTTGCTCAAATCAGCTCAAAACGAGCTCAAAACGATGGCATGTTTGTTTTTTCGATTTCGAAAAGTGGAGAGCTGCTCTCCAATTTTTGAAACGTCATATCTCGAAAACGGTGGGTGCTCAAAACGAAATAAAAGTTGCTCAAATCAGCTCAAAACGAGCTCAAAACGATGGCGTGTTTAGTTTTTCGATTTCGAAAAGTGGAGAGCTGGCATTAAGTTGGCTCTCCAATTTTTGAGACGTCATATCTCAAAAACGGTGGGTGCTCAAAACGAAATAAAAGTTGCTCAAATCAGCTCAAAACGAGCTCAAAACGATGGCGTGTTCACTTTTTTGATTCCGAAAAGTGGAGAGCTGGCATTAAGTTGGCTCTCCACTTTTTGAGACGTCATATCTCAAAAACGGTGGGTGCTCAAAACGAAATAAAAGTTGCTCAAATCAGCTCAAAACGAGCTCAAAACGATGGCATGTTCACTTTTTTGATTCCGAAAAGTGGAGAGCTGGCATTAAGTTGGCTCTCCACTTTTTGAGACGTCATATCTCAAAAACGGTGGGTGCTCAAAACGAAATAAAAGTTGCTCAAATCAGCTCAAAACGAGCTCAAAACGATGGCATGTTTGTTTTTTCGATTTCGAAAAGTGGAGAGCTGCTCTCCAATTTTTGAAACGTCATATCTCGAAAACGGTGGGTGCTCAAAACGAAATAAAAGTTGCTCAAATCAGCTCAAAACGAGCTCAAAACGATGGCGTGTTTAGTTTTTCGATTTCGAAAAGTGGAGAGCTGGCATTAAGTTGGCTCTCCAATTTTTGAGACGTCATATCTCAAAAACGGTGGGTGCTCAAAACGAAATAAAAGTTGCTCAAATCAGCTCAAAACGAGCTCAAAACGATGGCGTTGAGAGATTTCAGAAATATTTTAGTGGAGAGCCAACTTAATGTTGGTAAACAATATTGACCTTGAATCGATTCACAGAATTAGTGTAGATGGTAATTACATTCCTTACTGTAGCTCAGTTAAAAATTTAGGCATTATTATGAATAATACTCTTGACTGGTCAGAACAAGTGAACAAAACTTGTAAAAAGGTATTCTCAGCCATGCATGCATTGAAGAAAATGCACGATATTCTCCCTAGAAACATTTAATTATTATTGGTTCAATCTCTCATCTTCCCACATTTAATGTATTGTAATTCTGTTCTTAACGATATGCAAGTCACTCTGAATGATAAACTACAGCGTTGCCAAAATTATTGTCCACGTTTCGTCTACTCTCTTCAACGCCATGATCATATCACTCCAGCCCACATTGCTAGTTCAACATTAAAGCTTCCCAATCAAAGGCTTTTTCGAAAAGTCAAGCTTGTTAGAGATATCTTGAAATACGGTAATCCTAACTATTTTAAAGATGATTTCAAATTTGTCTCTGAAGGTAGGAGGATAGATGCTTCACATACTAGAACCGGAGAAAGTACTTTAAGGATACCCAATCATTGAACTACTATTTTCACAAAATCCTTCTTAGTCAGTGCCTGTCGTGCATGGAATGCACTTCCTGTTTCTATCAGGTCCATCGAGAGCCGAGCGAGCTTCATCCTGACTTTAAAAAACCATCTTTTGGAACAAATGACTGAAACTGTCTGGCCCTAGAACGATCGTCGTGAATACAGGCATTCACCAATATATCCTTCAAAAATTCCTTAGAACTTACAACGCCAGCTCTTGAAGCTCTCTGGATCCTTATATGATATAACTGGAACCTTATTAATATAATTTCTTAATATACTTGTTCTGGTGGATGAGATGAATATCATCAAAGGATGATAAATATTGAGTGCTCTGAATAAGATTAATATTACTTGATTCAATAATTTTAAGTGCTGCCAAATATTTGTTGGTATTAAAACAGCTCAAACTGTATATCACGAGATGAGTTAGGATATAATAAAAAATGCTATGAGTTTGTATGCTGACATAAAACACAAAATATATTCCCATAAAAAAGATGTGCATAAAATATTCGATATATCTATAATTCACTTAAATAATCTATTTCTAAAATCTGAATAATTATCACAGGCTTTGCTAATATTCACAATAGTGAGTTTCAAATTCATAAATATATTATATTTAATACTGATACTTATACTTCCAATCAATACAAAATTCTGCAAACAAAAACCTGTTCTGTCTATAAGTTTGATATGATATACTTTGTTCAATTAACAAAATTATAATTAATAAGTCAATATTCAAACATGAGATCTCAGTGATTTATATGAATTCGGGCTGTGCATGGAAGTAAGCTTCCTACATATATTAAACAAATTTATAAAATGTTCTTATGAACTATGTGATATTATACAACACGTGGTGACTTTTTATTTAATTCAAGTTAATTTGAATAGCGCTTTTTTATTTATTAATTACCCCACTGAACGTAGAAAAAACGAGCTCGTTTGACTTATCACTCACTGAACTGAAGTTCTAGATGGTCTCGTGGATTGAATTAATTATTTCCAATAATTAATTAGGTAGGCTCCTTTTCGTCACTGCTGGGCTAACGCGTGATCCAGATTTTTATAAGTTTCTTTCGAATTAAAGATATTTTTATGGGAATCGTTACAAATTACGAGCTCTTTGACAGCACTGAGTTCACAGATAATTGACATTTAATACAAATACTTTACATTAAAAAAGGGTTTGGCTTCATAGTTTTAAAATTTTAAAAAGAGGAAGAAAGAACCCTAAACTCCATGTGCATCCTCTCAGGTCGGGATCTTAAGCCAGAAGAAGGAGGTTTTCAGAAAAATTTTTCTCTTCCACGAATAATTCTGTAAGCTACTCTCTGATTGGTCTTCAATTTAATAAACTCAATACAATTGGTTGCCTTGGGAATCAGGGCTTCCTCGGCTTTATAATAGAAAAAATTAACTAAAAAAGAGTTTTTATACAAATGTATGGAGTGTTTATCTTAAATTGATTTCATAAATAAATCCTAACATGCGATGTTAATACATTTAGTTTTTATATGAGTTTTGTATACTCTTGATTTATCATGCTTTTTTAGATTATAATAAATATTTATACAGAAATAATGGATGTTCGTATTTCTACGCATCGACTTCCTTTAGTATACATAATATATCCTTTATGAGTAAATTTTATATAATTCAACCTGTTATATGGGTTGATCGAATAATCAGCTGATTCGTTCAGTATTGATTCTAATAATTATTGATTTATCCAAGATCGACTAATTCTTTTCAAAATGTAAACAAATAATTCTAACCTCAATGTTCATGCATTTTATTTTTTATAATCCGCCAATAATAAGTAAGCCGCTTTATAATTTTTTGATCTTACCAATGGGTTCTCATAATTATTAAATCACGATATTATACATGTTTTCCTATCGTTTTTGATAACGCTATTACTCCTAATCGCTAATGATACTTGATTTAAGTTGATTTATCCTTTGAGTAGGTCTAACCTTCTTTCCAATTTTATAGTTCTATTACATTTCATTGGTTCACTCTAAAATATTTGGTGGTTTTAAATTACCACGTGACACAATACGCCCACTGATTTCTGATTTAAAACGACAATTCGAGAATATAATATAATTTTATGATCCAGTTGGTGTTGGATCAGAAATCATACATGTTACAAAGTCTGTTAATAAATCTACTGAGAATTTTACCTCCTAACAATTCAACAACATATACAACAATAAATAAATTCAATTCAAATACATACGCCTTACATTGGCCAATCTCCTTCTACACACAATACACAAATAAAAATTATCTCCTCCTCCATACACAATATAAACCTTTTTTCTAATCCACGCTCCGCCCTCAGGCCAGAAGCACATTTGAACGTTAGTGCAAAATCATTGCCAACCTAACAAACTGGTGATTCTCTGACTTGCAGAATATAATATTTTTTCTCTCTCGACATAGAACAGTGACTTGTACATTTTTATTTCATTCTCTTGCAGAATTTGGGCTTTTCTTTCATATAATGAATATTTTTAAAGGATAATCTTTGGTAAGTTCTATTAACAAGAACTTCTTATTCATCTGATACATTGAAACTTTGGCTTAATGCTTTTGGTGGTAACTATGCGGTTTGATCATTTGGCGGATAATTTTAGTGATTTTCTCAATTAGTTTACACATAAATAATAATAATCTAATATTTTTATAATATCTCTACATACAATTCACATTCATATGACACTTGAGTTTTTTATTCGGGGTATCAAGTTAGACAACTTAACAGGCACTGATCATTCTGGTTCTCGCAGTGAACAGCTGATCCTTGGATGCTTGGGTGGCTTTCATTTATTCAACTGTCACCATTTTGATGCCTCTTTAAGATATACAACGGTAAGCTGGCTTTTAAATTGGAAGTTATTTATTCACTTGTTTCATTAGTAAGAATGGTGTTAAAGATGGTTTCTAAATTTGTTCTTTCTTTATTTTCAGGTATGCTGGTCGAAATGAATACTCGTCTGCTAAATAAGTGTGTTGCCTGGCGTTCGTTTGGTACGTATTTGTTGACAGGTAGGTTCAGTGAATCCAAATATTATTGTTTACTTTCTCATCGCTTATTGTCTTGATAATACTGCTTGAGATTATAAGTATTTGGCTTTGATTCTGTGAATTGTTCGGCGGTTCTGACGACCGATTCTCCATCAACTCCCTTATCCTGGATATCCTAGAGTATCTACTTTGTTTATCTTGAATCATTCTGAGTTTCAGATTAGTTTTGAAAATTTTTGAATCAATCTTCTCAATATAAGATACGCCCTCATTCCTCATTGCATTAATAATATTTTCTTTAATTGCTATCACAGCCATAATAATAATAATATTCACGAAATAAATCAATGTATTTACCGTGTTTCTCACAACATAACCTTCCCATAAATACCAATCATATACTCCTGTTTCCAATGAACAATTCACTATTCCATTCAATTTTATTTCACACGTTTTATCATCCATTATTATATTTTCCACATGTTCTTTAACTGACATCATGGTCATACCAATAATCATAGCAAAAAAGATCAACATACTTGTTAAGGACATAGCATAACCTCTTAATAAACAACAACTAGATATTCTTTCCTCCGATAAACAATTTCTTCTTTCTTTCAATTTTATTGCAAGCTTTTCATCTTCCAATAGCTTCCTATAATAGTTCCTTACATCATAATCCAGGCCGGTATCCATTATTAAATTTTCATTGTTTGTGAGCATATTCCTTTTATTTATCCTGTGGTTGCCATCACTACGGTAAGCTACTTGCTTGAACCGTGTGTGCTTCAGGTGCATGTCAGTCCAAATATTCATCTCATTCTGGTGTCGGTTATCCTCTCTGCATGCTGCCTTCCTTTTCTGGTTGTCTGATTTCTTGATATACCCTTTGCGGTGCTTGAATTTAGCATGCGGGCGATAACTTCTTTTCTGTGGCCTTCCCTGTTGTTTTCTCTGGTGGGCCTTCCGGTGTTGGACTCTAGGGTTCACTCCGATGTCGTCCTGCCGGTCACACTTTCGGCTTACTTTGGTAGTGGTTTGTTCTTTGAACCTAGTGTGCCGCGGGTGAATCCAATGATGCTTGGGTGGTGGCTGTTCCAATCGGGTATGTTGTGGGGGTGTTGCTTGCTGGGGTTCAGGTTCAGTGCATGGAGGCGGTATTCCATTTTTATGTTTAATTATTGGCAATTCTTTAATTATTCCGGTGTTAATGCTGCATGTTATTTTCGGTGGTGAGCTGGTTATTGGTGGTAGATCTTCGGGGGGGAATAGCAGACTTAGTATGGGTTGCTTTTTGCATACTGATTTTGATGTATGTTTGGCTTCTTTATTTGGTGGCGGGCTGTTGCGGTGGTGGATTTGTTCTGATTGTTGGGTTTGGGTTGTCTTTGTTGTATGTGCTACTGTGTAAGATGTATTTGTTCGGTTATAATTTTGATGCGTTTCACCTTGATTCTGCGATCTCCATCTCGTTTGTAATTATTCCCATTTAAGCGATCTCTGCCATCATAATATGATCCTCTATCTTGTTGTTTACTATTGTAATATTGAGATCTATTCCTAGAATTATTTTCAAACGATTGACCTCTGCTAATATTTTCGGGGTATTTTTGATATTGGGTGTTTGCTCCGGCATTTGACATTTGATTCTCACCATTATAATTTTTTCTGAAGCTATTGTTGTTATGCTGAAGAGAATGATTGGAGTCTCCTGTGCGATCGTTTACCTGACGGGATTCAGAAGTAACGGATTGGATACAGTGCAAATGTTCCATTAATTCTTTACAACTGGAAATCGAAGATACTGCTAGTGTCATACGAACATTGAAAGAAAGCTTTTTTGATAATATATTTGCTAGTGATGCATCCGCCAAAGATTCGTCTAGTTGCGAATTTTTGCACATCATCTTAGCCACAAATTCAGTATAATTATGACTGTCTGCCTCTATTATCATATGTGCATGATATAATCTCTGATAGCGCGTCCATCTGCTTACGTTTACTCCAATACTGCTGCAGGAACTGGGAGATGAAGTCCTCCAGGCTATTGATATCTCGCATCCGGCTCTGGAAAAACATCAGTGGTTCGCCGAGTAATAGACTGGAGAGTTGGAAGCGCCATACTAACCAAGAGGTGGGTATCAATTCCTGAGTAGCTTTTATTTGATCTATAAATGGTCTGGGTTGCATGTGACGGTGGGAGTTATCGAATTTTCCAAGACTTTGGAAGAGTTGAGTGCTGTTTACTGCTTCCGTCGGTGTATAATGCATCCGATTGACTGGGATGTTTTCCATACGTGTCTCTATTCTGGAGACTCGTTCTTCACTTGCGATCCATTTATCGTTCATAATTTTCTTGTTTTTATTCACTTCATCGTACAATCCAGTGAGCTTGAACTGTTGTCCGCCTATGGCATTCTCTAACATGCTGTATCTCTCTCTTGATTGTGTCCCCTTCTCTCTTAGGTTTGCTATACTTGTTTGCACGTTACTCTGCTCTTTAACTATCTCTATTATTTTCTTGTTATTTTCTTCCACTTTCGACTCTATCTCGCCCTTATTTTCTAACACCCTTTCCATGACAGTTCCCATGATAGTGGTGCCTAGCTCCTTACCCAACATGCTCACCTGTTTTTCAACTTCCTTTGGTACGTCATCCAACCGCTCATTTATTTGATTTATTTGACAGGTAACGTCATCTATACGAGTTTCTAACTTTTTGATGACTGCCGATTGTGTATCTATTTTGGTATCAATTATATTTCTCACTTCCTCTTTGAAGTTAGAAAATTTTTCTTCCATTTTTTCCACACTTCCTTGTACGGCTTTGACATCCTGTCTGACCGTTTTGATCTCCTCTTGTACAGCTTTGGTATTTTCCTCCGCTTTATCCTGGATGGCTTTAGTGTTTTTATTTTGGCTTGCTAAGATTTGACTGAGTATGAGTTTGAGCTCGTTTGTAGAATCATTTGCTATAAGATTGGTAATATAACCGACTGAAGAGTCTAATGTGGTGTTGTGTTTCTCTAGATTGGTGATTGCGGATGGCGGTTGACTGGCAATATCGGATGGCGATTGGGTAGCGGCATTCTCCATTCCTTCGGCGACGCTTGGAGCGATCTGCGGAGATGCCAGCACCGGGTTGGACGCCCTCGCTCCCTCATCTCTGCCAGTTGGACTCTCATCCTGATTTATCACATCGACGACGTTATCAATCCTAGTGGAAGACGAATGGGCCAGGTTTTGCGGGTCGAAATTGATGGAGCATACACTGCCTCCTTCTCTCTCCCGTGGGGTCTCCGCGGCATTGTCCTGTGGTTGTTGATTGGCCGGTGTCGTAGCTGCATAGTTTTGGGGGTGGTCGCTGAAGTAGGAAATTTGCGAGTTAGCTGGCGATTGGTTCATGGTGACGTTATTATGGAGTACTTCGAGTAAATAGCTAAGTGTATTGCCCAATCTCAGGAATATTAAAATGGATTTAGTGATAGTGCCTATTCTGGATAAAATTGTGTGGTGTTAAAAGTTTCAAGTGTCATGTACATATATTACAAAAAGACCTTCGAGTGATACAGGTACGCTTATCAACATAGATAGATTACGCTAATATAGTACTTAAAATTTTAGGTAGGGTTTTATCTTCCTTACTAATAGCTATGCGATTATATTTCAAATAATCTATACCCCTGGTCAGCATACAATATCTAGATTCAAAAATCAAAATCAAATTTTTACTATAACTTTTATGGAAATTTCCATCCAATTTTTCCTCTATTATGAGAATTATGTTATCAAACTCGTGTGATACAGTTTGTCTGTATTTATGGAGCTTGAAAAATTTCAATTTGTGGAGCAACTCAATTATTTTTGCCAGAAACTTACTATAGATCATCAGATATATCTTGTTGAATCAACTTCAGATTATACTTCTTGCAGCTTTCAGTTTTATCAATAATTTTATGAATCATTGATAGTGAGATTGAGTAGGTAAGCTTTTCATCACGCTCCACTGGTTGGGTGCCATTATGTGAAGTTGTGAATTGTAAATCCTTCACAGATAATACGATGTTTCTGATATTTATAAGAGCAGTCTCTAAATTCCCTCTTTTGCGAATAAATTCACAAAAAATTAAGGCCGTCCTGCTCACAAAATTACTGGGTTCAAACCTCAGCTCTAGCTCAGTGGTAGAAACATGAATTTTATAAATACAAATAATCACCATAAGGTTCAGTGACCGGTGATTGATGATTCTTACCGCTGCTTCTGTGAAGTTCTTGAAGAATACCAGTAAGGAAAGTAAAAGAATATTTGATGACTGATTATCAGTAACCATGTACCACTAGAGAATAATAAGGACCAACCATAGTTGTTTCTAGTTGATTCTTAAAACGCTCGTCGTGAATACAGGCATTCACCAATATATCATTCAAAAATTCCTTAGAACTTACAACGCCAGTTCTTGAAGCTCTCTGGATCCTTATATGATATAACTGGAACCTTATTAATATAATTTCTTAATATACTTGTTCTGGTGGATGAGATGAATATCATCAAAGGATGATAAATATTGAGTGCTCTGAATAAGATTAATATTACTTGATTCAATAATTTTAAGTGCTGCCAAATATTTGTTGGTATTAAAACAGCTCAAACTGTATATCACGAGATGAGTTAGGATATAATAAAAAATGCTATGAGTTTGTATGCTGACATAAAACACAAAATATATTCCCATAAAAAAGATGTGCATAAAATATTCGATATATCTATAATTCACTTAAATAATCTATTTCTAAAATCTGAATAATTATCACAGGCTTTGCTAATATTCACAATAGTGAGTTCCAAATTCATAAATATATTATATTTAATACTGATACTTATACTTCCAATCAATACAAAATTCTGCAAACAAAAACCTGTTCGGTCTATAAGTTTGATATGATATACTTTGTTCAATTAACAAAATTATAATTAATAAATCAATATTCAAACATGAGATCTCAGAGATTTATATGAATTCGGGCTGTGCATGGAAGTAAGCTTCCTACATATATTAAATATATTTATAAAATGTTCTTATGAACTATGTGATATTATACAACACGTGGTGACTTTTTATTCAATTCAAGTTAATTTGAATAGCGCTTTTTTATTTATTAATTACCCCACTGAACGTAGAAAAAACGAGCTCGTTTGACTTATCACTCACTGAACTGAAGTTCTAGATGGTCTCGTGGATTGAATTAATTATTTCCAATAATTAATTAGGTAGGCTCCTTTTCGTCACTGCTGGGCTAACGCGTGATCCAGATTTTTATAATTTTCTTTCGAATTAAAGATATTTTTATGGGAATCGTTACAAATTACGAACTCTTTGACAGCACTGAGTTCACAGATAATTGACATTTAATACAAATACTTTACATTAAAAAAGGGTTTGGCTTCATAGTTTTAAAATTTTAAAAAGAGGAAGAAAGAACCCTAAACTCCATGTGCATCCTCTCAGGTCGGGATCTTAAGCCAGAAGAAGGAGGTTTTCAGAAAAATTTTTCTCTTCCACGAATAATTCTGTAAGCTACTCTCTGATTGGTCTTCAATTCAATAAACTCAATACAATTGGTTGCCTTGGGAATCAGGGCTTCCTCGGCTTTATAATAGAAAAAATTAACTAAAAAAGAGTTTTTATACAAATGTATGGAGTGTTTATCTTGAATTGATTTCATAAATAAATCCTAACATGCGATGTTAATACATTTAGTTTTTATATGAGTTTCGTATACTCTTGATTTATCATGCTTTTTTAGATTATAATAAATATTTATACAGAAATAATGGATGTTTGTATTTCTACGCATCGACTTCCTTTAGTATACATAATATATCCTTTATGAGTAAATTTTATATAATTCAACCTGTTATATGGGTTGATCGAATAATCAGCTGATTCGTTCAGTATTGATTCTAATAATTATTGATTTATCCAAGATCGACTAATTCTTTTCAAAATGTAAACAAATAATTCTAACCTCAATGTTCATGCATTTTATTTTTTATAATCCGCCAATAATAAGTAAGCCGCTTTATAATTTTTTGATCTTACCAATGGGTTCTCATAATTATTAAATCACAATATTATACATGTTTTCCTATCGTTTTTGATAACGCTATTACTCCTAATCGCTAATGATACTTAATTTAAGTTGATTTATCCTTCGAGTAGGTCTAACCTTCTTCCCAATTTTATAGTTCTATTACATCTCATTGGTTCATTTTAAAATATTTGGTGGTTTTAAATTACCACATGACAGTCTATATCATGTAAATTCATCTATAATTTTGCTGTATTGTAAGCTATTGTATATAAGTGTATGAGACAGTATATATTGTAATCTACATAAATAGAGTACTCAATCAATCAATCAATCAATCTCTCTAGAAGAAGGAGAAGGAGAAAAAGAAGAGGAAGAAGAAGAAGAAGAAGAAGAAGAAGAAGAAGAAGATGATAACAATGATGGTCTCTCTCTCTCTCACTCTCTCTCTTTCTCACACTTTCTCAAGTCATGCTCCATTTAATCTATCAATAGTCACGGTCTATTTCAATTAGTCTATTACTGACATATTCAAGTGAAATGACTTTGGAAGTAGAAGATGGAGAGGAATGGAGAATGAGAAATTCAATGACTCTAGTGCTGACAGATTAAAGTGAATCTAGTTTGGATGTAGAAGAATGGAGAATTAGAAATTCAATGACTCTCCTGCTGACAGATTAAAGTGAATGTGCATAATTACATTGGAGTGTAACAAAAAATCAGTGGTTCTGTAGATATGCATGTTTACTGAGATGTAGAAACAAGAAAGATTTTGATCTCAAGAGATGTTCAATCATATAGAAGAAATGTAACTGTAAAAGTCCAAAATAAAATCCGTATAGACAAATTGTGAAATGTAGACAAAATTAAAATGATATGTAGACAAAGAAAAAGCATTTTACAAAAATATTTATCATGTCATACGAGCATGGACAAAATGTATAAAATTAATCAAAATATATAAAGGAAATGGGATATATATTACTCAGCGCATGAATACATTTGTAGGTTTAGAATACATCAATCAAAATACAGTAACTGACCGGCGGTAAAAGCAAGTTAATTCAAGATAAATATAATTTATTATATAAACAATGAGAATTTGTAAACTATACAGTACACAGATCTCTGTAACAGATGAAAAATGGATAATTGAAACTATAATATTTTCTCTTTATGTGGTAATCTAGCAGAATAACTTGGACTACATTGAATTATATTATTGCATAGTAGTGAGGCTGGGGATAGCACCAATCAGAGTGGATATTTGAATTATATGCAAATTCAAGAATATGGGAGTATGGTCGTGAAAAGAATAGGGGTAGATCTAAGCCCACTTGCTTGCTAGAGGTCACCAGGAACAGCCACCAATTCATAGATCACGAGATCCCTCTTTTAATATTTGCAAATTTCAGTATCTGAAGTTAGAATTCATGAATTAATCAATCAATCATTTATTTCTTTCCAGAACATACATGAAAATGTACATGAAAAAGTCAAAAACTAAAAACTAGCTTAAAGCTGAAGAGAAATTAGTGACTGTATAAAATTCATTCTTTTACTGTGAACTCGTTTATACTGTAGCATGCTAAATCCATCAAATATGCTCTCAGCAATTCCTTAAATTTTGATCCATCAGGTTCATGTCTTATGCAACCTGGGAGACAACCAATAAATTTCATTCCCATGTATATTGGACTTTGTCTATATTTTTCCTTATTGTGATTCTTTATTGTAGAATTATTTTCATTCCTTGTGTTGTAATTATGTATATCTACTTGCCGTGGGAATCTAGATTTGTTAGTTTTTATATTCAATATTGTCCTATAAATGTACAGGCTGTACACTGTCATGAACTTCAACTTACTGAAGAATGGCTTGCATGATTGCTCTCTATCAAGATTTAGAATTATTCTTATTGCTTCTTTTTGTGAAAGGAGTATTTTATCTCAGTTTGAGATGCTTGTTCCTCCATATATTTCAATTCCATATAAAATGAGGAAGTGGATCATTGCAAAGTACACTGCTTTTAACGTTTCTAAGTTGAAAATTTTTGCTAGTCATCTCAGCGTGGAAATTCCTGAGCTTAATTTTTTACATATTTTTTGAATGTGAACGGACCAACTAAGTGTGTTTTCAAGATATAGACCTAAAAATTTTATTTCTTCCTTATTATTTACGGAATCAAGTTGTTTTACCTCTGAATTTCTACAAGTGAAATGGAGGAACTTTGTTTTGTTATTATTAAGTAGCAGATGTCTTTGATTTAGGTACTTTTTAGTTAATGATATAGAATTGTTACATTCAATTTCTGTTGTGTTCCAGTCCTTATCAGCAATGCACAGACTTATATCATCAGCGTTTAAGCATAATTCACTATTTTCAACTAAATCACACATATATTTAGGCAACCCCCCTAAGTAGCACAGAAACAAAAAAGATTTAGAATCAAGATTTAGAATTATTCTTATTGCTTCTTTTTGTAGAAGGAGTATTTTATTTCAGTTTGAGATGCTTGTTCCTCCATATATTTCAATTCCATATAAAATGAGGGAGTGGATCATTGCAAAGTACACTGCTTTTAACGTTTCTAAGTTGAAAATTTTTGCTAGTCATCTCAGCGTGAAAATTCCTGAGCTTAATTTTTTACATATTTTTTGAATGTGAACGGACCAATTAAGTGTGTTTTCAAGATATAGACCTAAAAATTTTATTTCTTCCTTATTATTTACGGAATTAAGTTGTTTTACCTCTGAATTTCCACAGAGTCCTTCTAGATATGGCTTGATCCAGCTAAGCTCTTCACCTCTAATTCCATAATTTTGAAGTTTATTCAATAATAATTTATGATTCACACTGTCAAATGCTTTGGTTGTATCCAGGAATGCTCCTACAGTATTTAATCCCTCATCTAAGTTTTCTAAAATGTTTTCTATGAACTCTATCGAAGCAGTAATGGTTGACCTGTTTTTTCTATAGCCATGTTGTTCTTCATCGAGTATACCATTAGTTTCAAAATAATCAATTAACTGAACTGGTACACACTTTCCAAATATTCTAGATAGGGCAGGTTGGAAGGCCAAAGGTCTGTAGTTGAGAGGATCAGATTGATCTCCTTATTGTATTGGACTCAGATAATTGTATTAGACTCAGTGAAGTTGCATCATAACAGGAGTCATTAATCAAAAAATCTCCTAGATAGAAACAACAGCAGCCCACCAGGAAAACCCGAGGACATCGAAACAAATTTGGAATGCTATCAAAATTGTGAATTTTAACACGTGAGTTTAACCTGAAAAAGTTATTAAGGAGGGCCCTCAGTGCTATGAGTAAATCACAATCAAATAAAGCTAGCTAGTCAAAGGATTTTTTAAATATTAAAATTAATATTGAATTTTGTGCAAATATTAAAATGTAAAGGGAATATTATTTAGATCAATCTATGAGATTTAAATGTTTAAGTATACACAGATGAAATATTTATTAATTTTTGATATATTATATTATATGCTCACTCAACCATCCTTTTCATCAGTAATTTATTAAGACTTTTATGAAGCTCATGTTCATGAGATAACTTGATTTATCCGAATTCCACCAGAGGCCGAACCCTAGCCCTGAGATATTTTTTAATATTTATATTTTTCATATTTATTGGAAGTAAGATTTATAAATTTTATTCAACAAGCAATAGCAAGTCGATAACTGAGCTGTATAATTTAAAAGTATATGTTTGCTGATTAAAGAAGCACATGGTAATATTCTGTGCTAAGAAACAAAGCTGTGAGCTATCTGTGATAGAATTCAATATATATATATATATATATATATATATATATAATATATATATATATATATATATATATATATTCATTCTCATATTATTTTTATATTTGTTGCTCTATTTTTCATTATTGCTCATTGATATTTTATGTAATTATATTTTTCGTGTTTATTGAATGATGTACCCCTCATTTATTATCCTATCTCCATGCATGACCAATCTTGTTATATTCCATTTTATTATCATAATTGACCTATCATTTAAATTACCAACCAACTGTATTCTTCACCAAATAAGTTGGATAAATCAGCTATATACAGCAGTGATTGTTAAATCTTTGGAAATAATACGTTCCCGAGATTTATGTGAATTATCCAGTACCAACACATCTGATTTGAAGAAACTCAAAGGTCATAGTATTATGTTGCAGCAAAATAAATTAATAGAATTTATAAGGTATTCTGATAGAGTATTGCCTTTGATTCCGCTGGGTATCATTTTTCATTGCTGACCACTTTGGTGAATGGTGGCGGGTGGCATTGGAGGCAGTATCGCATTGTCTAGTATGATAATCAGAGCCCTTATATCTGTATATCTCTACTGCATCTATATTTGTGGAGTACACCAAATCAGTCACAAAAACTGTGAACTGTTAAAGCGGCTGATGTTTGCAGCCAGCGAGAGCAGAGAACTGTTTGAGCTCCCAGGAGAGCTGGTAAGAAATTGGTACTATTGCTCTTCCAGGAATCACAAAAAATACTTTATATATTCAAAAATCTTTGCTCTACTGACTGTGGCCAAGCAGAGCACATGTTATAGGAAGAATAATGTTACATAGCAATAGTAAATAATGTTTAATATTATTGTATTACTAAATTTTATCACTATAATTTTGTTACTATTGTTCTATATTTGTCATTGACCTGTACTAGCAGTAGTAATGATCAATGTTCATGTTATATCTCAATATTTATATTTGAACTCTTACTATTGTGTCAAATGCGATTTGTGGCTTGCATGCCACTTGTAAGTGTTAATTCCCATAATGATACAATAAAAGCATAACTAACTCTCACTGTATTTCTGACTCTCTCTTTCTCATTTTTGTAATACCTAGTATTTGCTTATGAATAAATGTATGTGTAGAATATTACAATGATATTTGAAAACTTTAAAACAAGAATCTTTCCTGTTAAAGCGCTCTCTCAATAGTTATTTCTTAATCAATATAACATGTTTGTACTACTAGTAGTAATGATAATTGTTCGTATTTATCACAATTGCTCTTAATAATAAAAACTATATTGTCAAATACACCAGTGTGGCTTGCATGCCACCAACACTTTGTTTGCAAATTCAACTGTTTTTTAATAGTGTATCTGCTCTCTCATTTTTATTATGTCACATTAAAAAAACTCAAACTGTCTCTCTCTCTTTCTCTCACTCACTAACTGAAAACACTACAGTAATTGTATGACAAGGAAAATGGATAGATAATATTATGAAAACCAATATTGAGGTGTTTCTCTTTCTAAGGGTGAAATCAATAGTGAGTGTAACTAAACAGTATGGAATGAAGAGACAGGGGGTAGACTATGCAACCTGCTTCACATCATAATTTTTCACTAGCTGAGCATCTCAAAGACACTTTCAAAGTTCCATAATTAGATACTATGTTAATAATGGTGTAGTATTGAAATATTGTTATAGTTAATGGTGCAATTGGAAAATACCATCAACTCAACCAAATGGGTAAGTTGATGACTAGCATAAGAAATGACTAGCATCAAACCTATGGAATCAATAGTTGTGAGTAAATTGATAGCTGTTTGAGTGGAGGTTTAAGGTGTTTAAGGTTTGTCTGGACAGAAGACATTCCTGTGGGGTGTTGTGCCAGAGCAATGTAATCTATAGTGTCAGTTACAACTGAACGGAGGTGTTCCTCTTTCTAGGAGAAAAATCAATAGCAAGTTTGTCTTGTCAGTTTTGCATGCCCCCCCCCCTGATGGGGTATTAAACTGAGGTATGCCGACCCTCCCTTCCTCCCTGCTTGTTAGCCAAGGGGGAAAATCAATTGGTTCGTGTCTCTTAGCAAAATCAATAGCAAGTCTGTCAGTTTTGCATGCCCCCCCCCACCCTGATGGGGTATTAGGCCACCAGTGCAATTTAATCTATAGTGTCAATTACAATTGAACTGAGGTATGTCACCCCTCCCTTCCTTCCTGCTTGTTAGCCAAGGGTAAAAATCAATAGGTTAGTGGCAGGAAGCGCGCGGCGCGCACACGTGCAAATAAAAGGCGAAAATAATTTTTAGGTTAGGTAGGGCATGAAATCTGCACGGAAAAATACCACCAGTGACGTCACTAGTCAGCTGTGATCGTGATGTCACCACACCCCCAACAGCTGATTGATGACGTCGAGGGGATGCCCCCCGAGGGGTGGTGATGTCACAGTAGGCAGGGGGGAGGCGGGAGCGTCAGCCAGGTGTGGGGGTTGTGATGTCATTGTTGTGTTGATTTCACAACCCCCTTCTTAACCTACTGATTTACAAACAAATTTTTAAACCTGTCTGGACGTATGTAATTCAGCTATGGGGCTGCTCTAGAACATCTAACATCAATCAGATTCAAACATTCCGAAACAAAGTACTGCGGAACATGGTGAATGCACCTTGGTACATAAGGAACCGCGATTTGCACCGAGATCTGCACATCCCCTATGCGACCAGTGAGATAAGACGATTGGCAGCCCATCATGAGTCACGTCTTCATCAACACGACAACACCGAAGTCATCCAACTACTAGACAGCACTGAACTTCCAGCTTCACTGGAAGACTTTAGCAATGAAAATTAATATTTTAGGATAAGAAATAAGAGAACAAAATTAATGGTTAGTCCTAGTGACTAGTTTTAATGAAAGTAATAATAGAAAAAAAAATTTTTTTTCAAATTGATATGTACATCTTTAGTGCTACTTGTTTACATACATGCATATATATTATTACAATTCCAAACTCAAATTTAAATTCAAATTTATTTCCACTCAGTAGGTACAAACATGTAATTATAACACACAAATGCAATTCACCACAATCAATTCAGAAACATTCCTTACTGGAAAATGATAATTAAAACATAATAGCATTAATACTTCTATCCCTATCTAGTAAGAGCTATAATAATACACAATCAAACTGGATTGAGGATTATCATTCAACACTTCAAATAGCATAAGCTTGGTGGAAATCTACTGGCATAAGTGAGAACTTGTCCGCCAGTAGGAGTAGCGCCCCAATTCTAAGAGAGGAAAAAATTAATAAAGAATAAAAATAAAATAAATGCTGCAATCGAGGATTTCTAAACATATGTAATTCTAATCATACACATCCTCCAACAATATGTAAAAAAATATATTTCGCAAGAGACCTTCAAAATGGAAGCTATAGATTATTTTGATATCAAAGTAATATTCTTGGATCATCCAGTTTTTTATTTTCAATGTAATATACTTCGTTATTATTTGTTGATTTATGAGATTGTTTGGGATTCTATTTATTATTCTTGGTGCAATATAAATCAGTTGTTTTCGAATTAAAGTGAGTTTTGAAACATAGCATTCACATTTATGTTCATCATATCTTGTTCTATGTGTTTCGCTATTGATTTTTTTAAAGTTGTTTTTATATATATTGAAATATTTGAGGATGTTAAGCACATACAGTTGGCGGATAGTCATGACTTTCAGATCACTGAATGCACTCATTAAAGGGTATAATATTGGTCTATTTAAAATTGTCTTGACAATCATTTTCTGTACAATAAATTGTGTAGAGAGGTGAGAGTTGAAGTACCTCCCCAAACTATTAACCCATATTGCAGTATCGAAAGTATAACATTCTTATCACAGTTACCTTCAATACTGATCATAATTAAAAGAATTTATATGATACAAATTTCAGTCTATGCATAGGTAATCTATGTGTCTTCTCCATTTTTGAAACCTTCCTCAATAATTATTAACCCTAGGTATTCCAAGTGACTTGCTCTCTCAATTTCAGGACAATCACATACTACATGGTTGTCAACATGACAACTCATGTGTAATTTACATGATAACTTATCAATTCAAATTTTTAAAATTCTCAAATATGCATTTCTAATGCTACTTGTTCTATGTATATACATACACTACAATTTATACAGGAACTTGAGTAATTCAATGAACTTGATAATTAATTCCGAAAATGCAACATTTTTCGGTTAATGATTCTGGAGTATTGGATATCTTTCCAAAAGTTGACGTTATAGAGCAAATGAGGGAAAAATGAGTATATTGTGATTCCAGGCTATGAGCTATGTATACTAACATCCTGCAAAAATTCAGCTTCATCAATATTATGGATATGGTGAATTATGGATGAAATAATAGTAATAGTAATCAGCCTCTTCTTCTTTTCTCATGATATCTTATTCTCTTCATCTCCTACTTATTTCTCTTCATCTCCGATCTTATTTTTCTCCATCATTATGTTGTAGTTCTTCTTCTCTTTCTCATTCTCCTGCTTTTTACTATTATCTTTTTGTCATCATGTTCTATTATTCATTCTTCTTCTTCTATTCAAAATCATCATTTTCTTCTCATCATCTACTCACCTTCTCCTTTTTCTTCTCTCCCTCATCATTCTATTCTTCCTCTATCTCTCCTTCTTCTTTTTTCTCTTTTTTTCTTCTTCTTCTTCTTCTAGGAGGAGGAAGAGAAAAAGGAGAAGAAGGAGTAGCATATGAGGGAAATAAGAATTGGTGGATCATGAAGGAGGAGAAGAGGATGAGAGAGATGGAGATATACTATATAATAATGATAAAAAATAATAAATATTTAGAAGATGATGAGATGAAAAATTAATATTTTCTTCTTTTTCTTATTACTTTACTTCTACTTTACATAGCATTCTATTCTAACAGAGCACAGATTATGATACACACATAAATGATTGAAATTATGATACACACATGCTGAAGTCATGATTCAGCTGTGAGTTTCCCAATCATCAGGAGAAAGTTGAGATGAAATGTGAAGAAAACAGAAGGAGGTTGAAAAATATTATTATCACAATAGTCCTATAATTGCTATAATTGCTTCACATGTTGACAGGTGTCTGGTGTGGAGTTGACTGTGTGGGTGCGTGTCTGTGTGGTGTGTGTGTGTGTGGTGTGTGTGTGTGATAGTGTTGAAGAAGTGAGGGGCGACTACCTGTCAGTGGAGTGGGAGATAGAGTTGTTGTGATGATGGAGTGCGGAAGGGGAGTGAGCGAGACTGGAGTAGGGTTCCGCGCGCTATCTACAATCTGGCACAGGAACTACTCGATTATGCGTGAACAAAAAGTCCTATTCCACTGGCCTTCTGTTGTATTCTGTGGCTATTTGTAGATGATTTCTACAGGTATTGCAGGTTCGAAAATATTTTTCAAAAGTATACCAAGATTGTTATGAACGGTATATCTTACATGCTATACTAGTAAAAGTA
This sequence comes from Nilaparvata lugens, assembly GCF_014356525.2. Taxonomy (NCBI): domain Eukaryota; kingdom Metazoa; phylum Arthropoda; class Insecta; order Hemiptera; family Delphacidae; genus Nilaparvata; species Nilaparvata lugens. Next base: position 6,201,081 of record NC_052512.1, on the reverse strand, counting down.
TTGAGAATAAGAAATGTGTGGGAAACATCAACTTATCTATCAGAGCTATCAAACTCAATATTGTGAAACAGATGATTGAAACGCTCTGTAACTTATTGTTTCCATATTGTGGATTGATTAAATAGTTTTCGAAGTCAATCCCAAGTATTCACAGTTTAATTGAAAATAAATTTATTATATTATAATAATTATCCTCCTGTTCACTATTCCACTTTTTCGCTATAAATATAATATAACCTATAAGAAGCTAGGAACTAGAATCTTGAGAGGCTACAAGCCTTTCTTTATCTCATACAGCACCATACTGCGCTAACGCAAGTAGCAGGGCTCTCCCCGTTCCATTCATTTAGTTCTTTGGGTGTAACGCTCTTTGCTACAGTGAGGTCCACGTTATAATGGCAGTGAAGGATAGGAGAACAACGTAGCCTATCCTCAGTCTTGTCAATGCCATCTACAGACGGGAGCTGATACAAATTCTCGTATAATGAACATCTTTCTAGTTTAAAATGATAAATATTTTATTAAACAATGAATTATATTTTTCAATTATTTCATAATGAATTTTCATAATTGAGATTCAATATTTTGTTAATTAATTAATAATTGTATATTATTGAGAAACGATCTGGCAACAGAGCAGAGCGTGAGAGAGATAGCGCTATCCGATTTGTTAAATAATAGACAAGGATAGCAATACCATTGCTAATCAAACACTGCCATTATAAACGTAAACCTCACTATCTATCTATTCTATAATCGTGAACCTCACATCTATAGATTCTCCTTTTTTCAATTGTGAAGCTCAACTCACAACCTTGGCTCAAATCGTACGACTCCAGTCGATAATACCCCAGTCACTTGACCTTATGACTTTTTTGCTCATTGTAACTTTTTCAGTTCCATTCTCCTCCATGTTCTAACCTTACTTTTTTAAAATATACGATCTAATTCGTCATTACTTGACATGTAATAAATTTCATGATTATCATTATCAATTCTATATAGTCTTATCTGATTCGTATTATTGTCTTATCTAAAATTATAAAACATCACTCTCATTAGAAATTGCATGGTACTATGCAACTCAAGTCAAGGCTCGACCAACATGTCAAGTCAACGCTTGACTCAGTCTCACAGTCGTGAGGTCGCGGAGACTAGAGTCGACTGGTCTGAGCGTCACCATTTGAAAACACATGCTGCGTCGAGAAGAGATTAGAGTCGCGTTAGGCTGAACTCACACTTACGCGACTCAGGTCGAGAAGAGACTCGACTCTAGTCGAGAGCATGCGATTCGAAATTGTGACACTCACACCAGTCAATTCTAGTCTCTGCGACGTCACCATTTGGAAAGGATTGAGTTTTCGAAAATGTTTTATAACTTTGGTGTAAACCCAGCTTAATATCAGTTTGTGATAACTTTACTATTTCCAATGTTCTTGTCTAATTAAATTACAAACTCAAAAATTCCTTACTGTCTACACTCTATGTTAGTAGTCACTGTCTGAGATAATATTTTCAAATTTATTCATGTTCTTTGTGGCAACAATAAAATTCACCATCATCATTTATGAATATTTAATCAATGAATAAATCATGGAGAAAACACAACAGAATAATAATAATGTCAACTCAATATATTTGAGACTGATACAATCAATAAACAACGATAACTAGGTACTTCAAAGAATGAATGAAAGGAGATAATGCAAACAAAATAATTATATTCTAACTCAATATTTCTAAGACTGCTACAATCATTAAACACCTATATCTAGGAACTTCAAAAAATAAATCAATGAAGAAAAAGCATTAAAATACGTTTATTATATTTTTAATCAATATATTTATGACTACTTCAAACAATAAAATGAACAACTATAACTACTTCAACAAATTTATCATGAAGAAAACTCAACAAAATAATAATATTTTCTCTCAATATATTTTAGACCGCTAGAAATCAATGAACAACTATAACTATCCTTAAAAGAAATGAATCAATGCAGAAAATTAAATAGAATATTATATTTTCTCTCAATATATTTTTGACCGCTGCAATCAATAAATCACTATCACTACCTCAATATAAATTAATCATAAAGAAACCCCAACAAAATAATAATATTTCTCCTCAATATATTTCAGACTGCTAGAAATCAATAAACAACTATAACGATCCTTGAAAGAAATGAATCAATGGAAAAAAATAAATAAAATAATTATATTCCCACTCAATATACACCGTGATTCGAAAAGAATACCTCAACTTTGAAAATTGATAACTCTGCAAAGAATAAACGGAGAGTGTAGCACTATCTGTCATCGATTTGAAGAAGCTCTGAAGATTTTTTAGTTCCTTATTTAGTCCCATTGGCACTCATCTGTCCGTGCCTATTTGAATGGAAACTATCCAAGGCAATGGATTGGCCGCAAAGTAACTCGAGACAGAGCACTTCATCACTGGCCTTCAAGAAGCCCTGAGCTCACCCCCTCCGATTTTTTTCTGTGGGGGTACGTTAAAGATGAAGTTCATCGATCTCTTCTACCAGCTTACATTGAAGGGCTCAAACAAGAAGTAACAGCAGCTATACAAACTGTTACGCCCGATATGCTACTGAGGGTGTGCAACGAGTTCGAGTATCGTATTGATATTAATCGAGTGTCTGGAGGGGGTCACATTGAACATTTGTGAACTTGTTTTCTAGTGGAGAAAAACTTATTTTAATACGCTCCATTTTGATTTAAACCCCAAGTTTCTATTATGTTTCCTTGATTAAACAAAAATTTTCAAAGTTTTGGTATTCTTTTTGAATCACGGTGTATTTATACTACTCCAATCAATAAACAGCAGTGAGGTGCACGTTATTATGACAGTGTTTGATTAGCAATTGTACTGCTATCCTTGTCTATCACTCAAAATAGCGGATATCGCTATCTCTTTCTCGCTTTGCTCTGTTGCCAGATCGTTTTTTAACAATGTTAATTAACAAAATATTCTATCTTTATGATAAAAATGAATCAAGAAGTCTTTGAAAAATATAAGTTATTGCTTGATAGAATATAATTGGTTATTTTAAACGAGAATGAACAGTTAATATCATATCAATAAACCGGTATCAGTTACTCTCCATAGAAGGCATTGACAAGATAGAGGATCGGCAACGTTGTTCTATCTTTTTCCAGTGGCATCTTAATGTGGACATCACTATAGACTACTATACAACTACCAACATCTTCAACATATGTTTTTTATTTTTTATTTTATGACCACATAGGATCACTATAGTCTGTGGATAGTTCTCTTTCTCTGTTTATTCGCTTCAATTCTCTCCCTTTCTTCAGAGTACCTTTTCATTCTGTCAGATCTTTCTTTTCTCAATCCATCTGGACAAAGCTGTTGCCTTCTCCTGATTGTTTTTATTGATAGGATACTCTTTCATTAAGTGATGGTTTCCCTATAGATTTTTGTGCGATTTTTGTCATCGTCAATAGTTTAATTTAGTTCCGATGATACATATTGATGTGGGCTAGCCCTACAAGGACACTTAAGATGTGAACACAGTTGCAAAGGTGATTGTTCTGGAAACAAACTGCTTATGAAAATATAACAAGTTAGAGTTTTATGAGATACTTTCAAAGATGATGTTTTATTTTTTTTTATCTTGTTCAATGTGAACTTTCAATGAATGAAGAGTTAATTACAAGAGCACATTTACAACAATATTATTTCTTTTTTTATTTCCACAAGCCTATTTCATTTATTTAAACTAACCACAAAACATATGTTTTTATTTTCCTTGATCTTCTTATTTTTCAATCACCGTTCAGTTGATCGAGAAAAGTGAGGTCTAAGATTCAAGTCTACGGTTTTGCATTTCTCTTTATGTTTTTATTTTTGTTTATATGTTCCGCATTTACGGCGAAACGTGATAATAAATTTCGATTAAATTCGACAGGTATGTTCCTTTATGAATTGCGCGTAGTATATACAAGGTCTTTGGAAATTTTGCATTTCAAGGATAATATGAAAGTAAAAAGGAGCCTCCTTCATACGCCAATATTAGAGTGAAAATCAGACTATAGTATTATTCATCATAAATCAGCTGTTGAGTGGATTATACATTTTCAGCTGTTTGAGTGGATTACACGCAGGCGATACAATTTTTTTAATGTTACTTATTGAGAGCAGAGCTGTTGTGTAGACTATGCTACTATGCTCACAGTAAATTCTGTCTTGTTGGCGAGGTATTGGTGTATAAACGACTAATGGCTGTTTGGGTTGTTGTATCGACAATGCTAATAATTTGATATAAACAGCCATATGCTACTATCATCAAAAGCTTACCGAGTTGAAAGCAGAGAAAAGTCGGTAAAAATCAATGATATTCCAAGCTATCAATCGCATGCCTCACTGCATGCTAATTATTTACATCAAATTATTAGCATTGTCGATACAACAACCCAAACAGTCATTAGTCGTTTATACACCGATATCTCGCTGACAGGACAGAATTAACTCTGATGGACAGTATTAGAGGAGACTGTGATTCATAACTGCGCGAGGTCTACTGTACACAGAACTACTAGTAGGGTAGTTGTAGTAGTCAATCTACCTGTTTATCAATTGAAGTGTTTTTAATTTTATTGAGTAGAAAAGTTTTTTTCCTACAGTTACCTTGAAAAGTGACCATTCCTGATCACTTTTCCGCTCTAGTGTGCAAAGTATTACTGTGCATACTCTTAATACTTTGTGTATTATCTTGCAGCCATCCCAATCAGCTGTTGACATTGTTGGCGTGTATTTTGAATGCGAATTTCTTCTTTCTAAACTTCTTCTTATTTTCAAATAAATAAAAATGAGAACTCATTAAATTATACATTTTTAATATTATTAATTATTCATTATTTCAAATAATATCTTTTTCATTCATAATTTGATTGGTTGGAAAATTATTTAGAAATTAAGATATACTCAGAATTATTAAAATTTTCAAATTAATTGGTTAAATTTAATTTTTAATTTGAATAAATTATCGATTATTAATTTTCAATTGTATTATCAAGTTTAAAATAAAATAAAGTTGTTATTAATAACAACATTTTACAGACAAATCCATCAATTTCAGCCATAATTTCACCCATAATCAACAACTTTTCATATTCAATGGTTAACTGTAGGAAAAATTTAATGTGAAATATGTGCGCAAAGTTCCTCTGCTGCACTCAAGAAACTATTCCGCCCTCGTCTACGGCTCGAGCGTAAACGTTTCTTTCGGTGCAGCAAACTGTCACTTTGCGTACTAACTTGCGTTTAACTATTGCTAACTTGCGTACAAATAACTATTGTGCAACTAGTACGCAAAGTGACAGTTTGCTGCACGGAAGGAAACGTTTACACACGAGCCGTAGGCGAGGGCGGAATGGCTACTTGAGTACAGCAAACGAACTTTGCACACATATTTCTCATTAAATTTTTCCTACAGTTGCTATTGAATATGAAAAGTGGTTGATTATGGGTAAAATGGTGGCTGAAATCCATAAAATTTTTGTCTGTATACTTTTGTTAATAACAACTTTAATTTACTTTGAACTTGATAATCCAATTGAAAATTAATGATTGATAATTAATTCAAATTAAAAAATAGATTAATTCAATTAATTTGAAAATTTGAATAATTTTGAGTAAATCTCAATTTCTAAATAATTTTTCAACCAATCAATTTATGAATGAAAAAATATTATATGAAATAATTAATAATTAATAATATTCAAAATGTATAATTTAATGAATTCTCATTTCTATTTATTTTAAATCTAAAAAAATATAAATGGAACAAATTCGCATTCAAAATACATGCCAACAATGCCAACAGCTGATTAGGATGGCTGCAAGATAATACACAGAGTATTAAGAGTATGAACAGTAATACTTTGCGCACTAGAGCAGAAAAGTGATTCTTTGGGTTCTGTAATCAGTGCAGGAATGGTCACTTTTCAAAGTAGGAAAAAAAGCTTTTCAACTCAATAAAATTGATCCACTTCAATTAATAAACAGGTAGATTGACTACTACAACTACCCTACTAGTAGTTCTGTGTACAGTAGTCCTCGCGCATTTAAGAAACACAGTCTCCTCTAATACTGTCCATCAGAGAAAATTCTGTCCTGTCCTGTCGTGTCGGCGAGATATCGGTGTGTAAACGACTAAAGGCTGTTTGGGTTGTTGTATTGACAATGCTGATAATTTGATGTAAATAATTAGCATGCAGTGAGGCATGTGATTGATAGCTTGGAATATCATTGTATTTTTTCCCGACTTACCTCTGCTTTCAACTCGGTAAGCTTTTGATGATAGTAGAATAACTGTTACTGCTATGCTACAATCATCAAAAACGAGTTGAAAGCAGAGAAAAGTCGGGAGAAAATACTATGCTATTTTAGGTTTCAATCGCATGCCTCACTGCATGCTAATTATTTACATCGAATTATTAGCATTGTCGATACAACAACCCTAACCGCCATAAGTCGTTTATACACCGATATCTCGCCAACACGACAGAATTTACTCTGGGCATAGTAGCATACTCCACACAACAGCTGTGTTCTCAATAAGTTACATTGAAAAAATTGTATTGCCTGCGTGTAATCCACTCAAACAGCTTGAAATGTATAATCCACTCAACAGCTGATTTATGATGAATAATCTATAGTCTGATTTTCACTCTAATATTGGCATATGAAGGAGGTTCCTTTTCCTTTCATATTATCCTTGAAATGCAAAATTTCGAAAGACCTTTTATATAAGACGCTCAATACATAAAGGAACATACCTATCAAATTCAATCAAAATTTATTTTCGCGTTAAGAAGATCAAGAGAAATAAAAACATATGTTTTGTGGTTAGTTGAAATAAATAAACTAGTCTTGTGGAAATAAAAAAAGACATAATATTGTTGTAAATGTGCTTTTGTGATTAACTCTTTATTCATTAAAAGTTTACATTGAACAAGACAAAAATAAAATAAAACATCATCTTTGAAAGTATCTCATAAAACTCTAACTTGTTATCTTTTCATGAGCAGTTTGTTTCCAGAACAATCACCTTGGCAACTGTGTTCACATCTTGAGTGTCCTTGTAGGGCTAGCCTACATCAATATGTATCATCGGAACTAAATTTAACTATCGACGATGACAAAAATCGCACAAAAATCTACAGGGAAACCATCACTGAATGAAAAAGGATCTTATCAATAAAAACAATTAGGAGAAGGCAACAGCTTTGTTCAGATGAATTGAGAAAAGAAAGATCTGACTGAATGAAAAGTTACTGGGAAGAAAGGGAGAGAATTGAAGCGAATAAGCAAAGAAAGAGAACTATCCACAGACTATAGTGATCCTATGTGGTCATAAAATTAAAAATAAAAAACATATGTTGAAGATGTTGGTAGTTGTATAGTAGTCTATAGTGATGTCCACATTAAGATGCCACTGGAAAAAGATAGAACAACGTTGCCGATCCTCTATCTTGACAATGCCTTCTATGGAGGGTAACTGATACCGCTTTATTGATATTTATTTATTTATTTATTCGTGGACAGTATCACAAATCATATAAATATGATTAGGAAGGAACAACAGGCTTGGCCCAAATCTATTACATTCCAAAATTTTGATAAATTAATAAATTTTCCAAAAATAGTTATGTTTCTACTTTAATACGTTCACGTTCAATTTTTGTCTAAAAATATATACAAGCTAAACAATTTAAAATTATAGAAATTAAAACACCAAACAATATTTGAATAGAACACTCAATTATCACTTCATATTGAATTAATCAAGCTATTTTATGAATCTTATGTAATATTAACTGTTCATTCTCGTTTAAAATAACGAATTATATTCTATCAAGCAATAACTTATATTTTTCAATGACTTTTTTTTGATTCATTTTCATAATAAAGATTGAATATTTTGTTAATTAACATTGTAAAAAACGATCTGGCAATAGAGCAAAGCGAGAAAGAGATAGCGATATCCGCTTTGTTGAGTGATAGACAAGGATAGCAATACAATTGCTAATCAAACACTGTCATTATAACGTGCACCTCACTGCTGTTTATTGATTGGAGTAGTCATAAATACACCGTGATTCAAAAAGAATACCAAAACTTTGAAAATCTTTATTTAATCAAGGAAACATAATAGAAACTTGGGGTTTAAATCAAAATGGAGCGTATTAAAATAAGTTTTTCTCCACTAGAAAACAAGTTCACAAATGTTCAATGTGACCCCCTCCAGACACTCGATTAATATCAATACGATACTCGAACTCGTTGCACACCCTCAGTAGCATATCGGGCGTAACAGTTTGTATAGCTGCTGTTACTTCTTGTTTGAGCCCTTCAATGTAAGCTGGTAGAAGAGATCGATGAACTTCATCTTTAACGTACCCCCACAGAAAAAAATCGGAGGGGGTGAGCTCAGGGCTTCTTGAAGGCCAGTGATGAAGTGCTCTGTCTCGAGTTACTTTGCGGCCAATCCATTGCCTTGGATAGTTTCCATTCAAATAGGCACGGACAGATGAGTGCCAATGGGACTAAATAAGGAACTAAAAAATCTTCAGAGCTTCTTCAAATCGATGACAGATAGTGCTACACTCTCCGTTTATTCTTTGCAGAGTTATCAATTTTCAAAGTTGAGGTATTCTTTTTGAATCACGATGTATATTGAGTGGATATTGATAAGTTAAGTAAAGTTTCTGATAATGATTATTAATTTCCAGTAGTGGCAGCAGCTGTCTTCAATCTTGCTAGATTCTCCCTTACAAATTGCCACAATTTAAAGTAGCTGTTACTAGCCATCTCCCCGATCTTCTTCATTCGCTCGTATATAACCACTTGAAATCTGCAAAAGTTTGATGCTACAGTAAAGCTCATTCTACAGAGTAGTGTTTAAAAACTCCCCACCAATTACTCTTGGGCATTGTTCCTGGGTAACAAACATATCTAGATATAGAATAAATTATACTAGCCGTCAGGCTCGCTTTGCTCGCCATATCCGTCTAGCAAGGGGGCTCCGCCCCCTGGACCCTCGACTGGATCGTCCAAAAATGAGATCAGCGGGCTCGCTTCGCTCGCCAAAAGAGCTGGTGAAAACACCTGTTACTATATCGGCGTATCTTTGGCGAACAAAATTCTTCCACCTCAGCTAAACCTATGTACTGATTTTTTAAAAATATATTTCCATCAATTATTAAAAAAGGTGAGAAAACGCAGAAAAGCTGAGAAAAACATTGGGAAAACGCTGATCTTGGGCGTATCTTTGATGAAATATTAAAGTCACCTCATCACAAAATTTTTAGACCCAAGCTTAACCTTTGTACCAAATTTGAAGTTTTTCTGTCTATCAATAAAAGAACTGAGAAAAAGCGAAAAACCGCTAATTTTGGGCGTATCTTTGGCGTTATTTCAAATTCATTCCAACACAACATTACTACACCCAAGCTTAGCTTCTGTACTAAATTTGAATATTTTATGTTCATTTGTTCTCGATAAATCTGAGGAAAAGCAAAAAACGCTGGAAAAACGCTAATTTTGGGCGTATCTTTGACGTTATTGCAAATTCCTTCTATCACAACATTATTACACCCCAGCTGAGCTTCTGTTGTAAATTTGAAGATTTTCTGTTCATGTGTTCTCGATAAACCTGAGAAAGCGCAAAAAACGCTGAAAAACGCAGATTTTGAGCGTATCTTTGGCGTTATTTCAAACTCCTTCCAACACAACATTATTGCACCCAAGCTTAGCTTCTGTACTAAATTTGAATATTTCATGTTCATTCGTTCTCGATAACTCTGAGAAAAAGCAAAAAACGCTGGAAAACCGCTAATTTTTGGCGTATCTTTGACTTTTTTGCAAATTCCTTCTAACACAGCATTATTGCACCCTAGCTGAGCTTCTGTACTGAATTTGAACAATTAATGCTCATTTGTTCTCGATAAACCTGAGAAAGCGCAAAAAACACTGGAAAAACGGAGATTTTGGGCGTATCTTTGGCGTTATTTCAAATTCCTTCCAACACAACATTATTACACCCTAGCTTAGCTTCTGTACTAAATTTGAACATTTTCTGTTCATTTCTTCTCGATAAAGCTGAGAAAGCGCTTAAAAATGTTGGAAAAATGCAGATTTTGGGCGTATCATTGGAAATTTTTCCAAATCCGTTCTTAGTGCGCTTCTAAAGGGCCAACTGAACATACCTACCAAATTTGAACGTTTTTGGTCCGGTAGATTTTTAGTTCTGCGAGTGAGTGAGTGACATCTCGCTTATATATATATATATATATATATATATTATATATATATATATATATATATATATATTAATATTATCAAAATATATATATTATCTAAATATATATTATAAACATATCATATTTAAATTGTCCGAAAGTCTTCAGTTACTTACACAGCGGCCAATTTGCTTTTTCACTTACGTTTTTCTAAATACTGGTTGAACAAACGAAATTGAAACTTTACTTAATCGTTAATAACAAATAGACAAAGCTACAAAAAAGTAATGATAATTTTTTAAATTCATATAACAAAATGGCGGCCATTTAAAAGTTTGTTTTTCAAATAACTCAGAAAATGTTGGTTTAACAAAAAATTACAAGGATAACTTTTTTAGTAAATTTGATTGCCTATCGATTGGTACCTGGTGTTTTCAAATCGGACCAATATTAACTGATATATGGCAGCTTTAGTGATAGAACACCCCTGAGGGTTAGTTGCTGTGCATGCCAAGGCATGTGGCTGAACTCTTCCACAACGAAGCAACAGTCTCCGTCTGCTCAGCATGTAATTTGTAAGCTTTGCAGACTACAGCCGCATGTCTTAGCACACTGCAACTAACACCCAGTGGTCACCTATCACTTAAGCTGCCATATCTCAGTTAATATTGGTCCAATCTTGAAAAATTAGGTACTGATCGATAATAATTAAATTTACTAAAAAAGTTTATTATTTTATTTTTTTGTGAAACCAGAAGTTTCTGTGTTATTTGAGAAACAAAATTTTAAATGGCCGCTATTTCGTATGTCCAACCATTATTTAGAAAAAAAATAAGTGAAAAAAGCAAAATGGCCGCTGTGTGAGTAACTGAAGACTTCCGGACAATTCAAATATGATATTTAGATATGTTTTTTATCCAGGAACAATGCCATAGAGTATTGGTTGAGGGTTCGTAAACACCCTGTATATAATTATGGATCTCGAAGGCCATGGAATCATGGGAGATTTTAGATGGATCATAGATGATATAAAGAATGCTTATTCGTATCGAAATAGTTCTATTCTATGACAATAGGCGATGCGAGACTAATAACAATTGCTTATGATGTAAATGATGAATAAGAGAAACGAAACAGATGGAAATAAATTGGAAGTTTCATTCGTTCAAATGCTAATTAATGAATAACTATTATTAAACGAAATTCCAATTGAATGCGCAAATCACCCCGAAGACTTCTGTTACTGCAAATATTGACAACAGGATAAACAGCTAGATGGAAATTGGATGAGCACTACTAAACAAAAATTATTTGTCAGCCCGGGAATCGAACCCAGTACCTCCTAACTGCCGGTCAGGAATGCTTACCCTTACATGTAAGGTGAAATTGAGGTTCGATTCCCGGGCTGACAAATAATTGTTGTATAGTAGCGCTAATAGAATTTCCATATCGCTTTTTACCCTGTTGTCAATATTTGCGCACACACACACCACTTTTTTGGACTCAGGGGACCTTGAAACCTATAGAAATTTTGAAATTGGGGTACCTTAAATTTTTTTCGGTAGGCTATGTAATACTTTCCTTACATATGGCAATAGGGCAAAAAAAGTAAAAATAATTGATTTAAGCTGCGTTTACACCAAAGTTATTAACAAAATGTTTATTTTTCCGTCCTTATAGATTCTATTGGATTGAACAGAACTTATCATACACATGATGAAAATATGTGTTTGTCAAGTTCCGTTTGATCTAATAGAATCTATAAGGACGGAAAAATAAACATTTTGTTAATAACTTTGGTGTATACGCAGCTATTTGATGATACACCAACTTTGCAGTAGGCCTAAATGCGCCACATGAAATACCAAACAGATCAGTTATTACCATAGAGAGGTTCACGTTATAAAATAAATTTGAGTTTTCAAATTTGAATTTGAAAAATACTCACCTTGGAGCTTCGATTTCTGTCTTTTTCATTTCCTCTTTCCTTTTTTCCAAGTCTTTCATTGTGAGAAGCTTCAACACTCCAGCTGGAAACGACACACAAGATAAATAATCAATAATAACAATATAAAACTTGTAGTACCCTTTTATTAAAACATTTCAAAAACTTTAAAACATTTTAACGAATAGTTTCGACCTACTCTGGCGATTTTCAAGTTAAAATAAACTAGTAGTTCTGTGAACAGTAGACCTCGCGCAGTAATGAAACACAGCCTCCTCTTATACTGTCCATCAGAGTAAATCCTGCCTGTATGTCGTGTCGGCGAGATATCGGTGTGAAAAATGCTAATGGATGTTGGTGTATCATCAAAAATGCTAACATCAAAAGCTAATCTCCTTCAAGACATACTGGCAACAGGTCAGCCCAAGTTCAAAACAGAGAAAGGTCGAGAGACAATACTATGTTATTTTTATTATTAATTGCATGCAATCAATAGTTCATTCAATATTGTTTAGAAATTGCATGCAATTAATAGCCCACACAGCAGCTGATTTTCCACCAAGTTACATTGAGATATTAATTGAATGCAATTAATAATCCACTCGAATGCTTATTTATGATGAATAGTTCTATAGTTTGATCTTTAAGATAATATTGATGTAAGAAGGAGACTCTTTTCCCTTTTGTATCAACCTTTAAATGAAAAATTTCAAAAACCCTATATATACGTCGACGTGAAATTCATAGAGGAATATACATGTCAAACTTCATGAGAATCTATTGCTGCGTTTCGCCGTAAATGCGGAACATAAATATAAACATGAATAAAGAGAAATGCAAAACTGTCGACTTGAATCTTAGACCTCACTTCGCTCGGTCAACAAACTGTTTAACTTGAAAATGGGCAAATTTGGTCAAAACTAGTCGTTAATAAAAGGGTACTACAATTTGTTCCACAAGTTTTATATTTATTTTCATTATGAATAAAGTCATAGCCACCTCTAATACATGGCCACCTTTATTGACCAAGCGAAGTGAGGTCTAAGTTTCCGTTCGACGATTTGGCATTTCTCTTAATGTTCAAATGTTTGAATGTTTGAATGTTTGAATGTTTGAATGTTTGAATGTTTGAATGTTTGAATGTTTGAATGTTTGAATGTTTGAATGTTTGAATGTTTGAATGTTTGAATGTTTGAATGTTTGAATGTATGAATGTTTGAATGTTTAAATGTTCATATGTTGCGCATTTACGGCGAAACGCGTCAATAGATTTTCATGAAATTTTACAGGTGTGTTCCTTTTTTAATTGCGCGTCGACGTATATACAAGGTTTTTGGAAATTTTGCATTTCAAGGATAATATAGAAGGGAAAAGGAGCCTCCTTCATACGCCAATATAAGAGAAGAAATCAGACTATAGAATCATTCATCATAAATCAGCTGTCGAGTGGATTATGAATTGCATGTCATGACGCATGCAATTCAATATCTCAATGTAATTTGTAGAAAAAACAGCTGTTGTGTAGACTATTAATTGCATGCAGTGAGGCATGCAATTGATAACTTGAAGTAGCATAGTATTTCCTCCCGACTTTTCTCTGCTTTCAACTCGGTAAGCTTTTGATGATAGTAGCATATAGCTTAACTCTTTTCTGTGAAGGGCTACTTGTAATATAAATATAAATACAAATAAAAATCTCAGTACCCTTTTCGAATTATTTAATCACAACATGTTTCAACATTGATGCCATTTTCAAGTGATATGGAGTAAATACATAAATACTGCTGGAAGATTATTATTTTTATCATTATGTTAGTGTATTCATATGATTTTATGCACTAGGACTGTAAATTATGGATTTCAATTTTCATGATTCTATCAAAAATGGCATCAATGTTGAAACATGTGATAAGGTAATTCAAAAAGGGTACTCAGTATTTTATTCTTCTCTCTATTTAGCATATAGCTGTTCACATCAAATTATTAGCATTGTCGATACAACAACCCAACTAGCCATTGGCCGTTTTCACACCGATATCTCGCCGACACGACAGGACAGGACAAAATTTTCTGTGATTGACAGTAAGAGACTGTGATTACTAACTGCGCGAGGTCTACTGTTCACAGAACTAATAGTCATATGAAGATAAGCATATGTTCCTCTCTTTTATTTTTCTCTTCCAACACACCCAACTACAAAGCCAATGTTTTTTCTATATTTGTAACATTTTATTGTATTTATTTGCTTTGTTATTTTGTTATGTTTTGTTTCGTGTTTTAATAAATTGAATTGAAAAAATTGAATTGTTCATATTACTAGTAGTTCTGTTAACAGTAGACCTCGCGCTCAGTAAGTTACATTGACCTGCTGTTATGTTTTCTCAAAAATTAATTATAATTTATCAATTTAAAATGTCCAAAAAAAAATCCTCAATAAACGTAGAGCTTTATGTCCTATCGTACCGTGACGTGTCGTCCGGAATGTGAGTGTGAGCGCTGTTATCAGGTCTGGCTGCAACTGTCTACAACGTTGATGGAAAGATACATTCTCAAGATGTTCGATGTTTTTGAACGGGTAGTATTATAGTCCACTAGACAGCTGATTTATGATGAATAATTATATAGTCTGATTTTTACTCTAATATTGGCGTATGAAGGAGGCTCCTTTTTCCTTTTATATTATCCTTGAAATGCAAAATTTCCAAAAATTTTGTATATACGTCGACGCACAATTAAAAAAGAAACATACCTGTCAAAATTTCATGAAAATCTATTACCGCGTTTCGCCGTAAATGCACAACATATAAACATTTAAACTTTTAAACATTAAGAGAAATGCCAAACCGTCGACTTGAATCTTAGACCTCACTTCGCTCGGTCAGTTAAGTATCAACTTGTTCATTTATTTTCTACATTTCAACTTGAAAATGACCTGAGTTATGGTAGAAACTAGTCGTTGAAATATTTCAACTTTTTGTGTAGTTGAGAAGTTGATATTGTGGTGATTATTCATATTTATTTATTTAGCGTATGGCAGCATACGAAACAAATTTATTATAATCAAAAAATTCGAAAAAAAGAATGCAAAAGAAAATTCATATATAAAACTAATAAAAATATCTTAGTCACTTTTGACCTGGAAATTAGAGGCATGCTTACAGGGTATTTAAGTAGGCTATTGATGCTGGTTTAGCCACCAGGAAATCTTCATGTGCACCCGTGTATGCTGATCTGGGACACTCCTCCACTATGTGTCTCACAGTCTGGACTGCTCCACACTCACAGAAAGGGGAGTCAGCCTTCCCCCACTTATGCATCGGATAGACACATCTACCAAGACAAGTTTGTACCCTATTCAATGCCGACCATGTTTTACAAGGCAAATCGAAGCCTGGGGGCCTTTTGGCTACAAATAGGATGTCAATGTTCTGTTTTGCTGACCACGCTTGTTGCCAGGCCTCAGTTAAACGGAAACCTGAATCTAAGGCTGTAATCGCCGTCCTAACAGGTGGCTTGCGAGATTGCAGACGGCTCTGATTGACATCTTGTATATCCTCATGTATTGGTAGGCTTCGATTTTCCTGTATCTTCTTGTACTCTCTAGTGAGGGCATTAATGCGTCAAAGATTTGGGGGTGGGATGTGATTCAACACCGGGAGCCATTCCACAGGAGTAGATTCAAGAACACCACCTATCATTCACATTGAGTTATTTAGCTGAACATCAACCCTATGAACATGAGAGCTATCCATCCAGACTGGAGCACAGTACTCATATTAGATGAAAAAGACTAAGAAATTGCCAAAAAACCACAGATTTGAAGTTTTCAATTTCTAAATCACAGAAATATTTCAAAGTTTTTGATAATAAAGGGTACTACAATTTTGTATATTGTTTGTACTAAAGTAGCTCATATAAGTGGAGTGTTTTTGATAGACTCACTGTATTTGAGAACTTTGAAATCTTTCGGGTCCATGTACTTTGTCTCAACTATTGTGACAGTTTGGCCTCCTGAACTGAGCTCCTTTGGAATGACTTCCACTCCGTCTCTATACAAAACCATCCAGACTCCGGTCACACCTTCCAGAGTTGTTACAACCCGCAGCAGGGTGTTCTAGAAAAGCATCAACACAAAAAGATAACTATCATAATAATAACTATAACGTACACATAATTTGAGGAACGTCAAGTTGAATAAATGACAGCATGCTTACGTTATTGGAATTTTCCAATATTATAGAAGAAGAAGAAGAAGAAGAAGAAGAAGAAGAAGAAGAAGAAGAAGAAGAAGAGAAGAAGAAGAAGAAGAGAAGAAGAAGAAGAAGAGAAGAAGAAGAGAAGAAGAAGAAGAGAAGAAGAAGAAGAAGAAGAAGAAGAAGAAGAAAAGAAGAAGAAGAAGAAGAAGAAGAAGAAGAAGATGAAGAAGATGATGATGATGATGACAGGACGAGAAGGAGGAGGTAGAGGAGTGGTAGGAGGAGGAGGAGGATGAGGAAGAGGAGAAGGAGGAGGGGGATGAGGAGGTGGAGAAGGAGGATGAGGAAAAGAGGCGGATAAAGGAGGAGGAGGAGAAGGTGGAGAAGGAGGAGGAGGAGGAGGAGGAGGAGAAGGAGAAGAAGGAGAAGGAGGAGGAGAAGAAGAAAAAGATGAGGAAGAAGAAAAGGAAGAAGAACAAGAAGTATAAGAAAAAATGAAAATAAGACAGGAGTAGATGAAGAAGAAGTTGAATAAGACTGAGAAAGGAGAAGACAGGGAAGGAAGAATTATGGAGTGTAGTGGTAGAAGAGTGTGTGGGAGGAGGAGAAGAAGTGGTGGAAGAGTGTTTAGGAGGAGGAGGAGAAGGATAAGGAGGAAGATAAAACGTAGAACAGGAAGGAGGGGAAGTGGAAGGAGAAGAAGAGTAAAACAGGAGGAGATGAAGAAGAAGTTGAAGCAGACTGAGGCAGAAGAAGAAGACGAGAGAAGATGAAGAAGAAGATGGTGAGGAAGAGGAATAGACAAGAAGAGAAAGAAGAATAAATGACAGCATGGTTACATTATTGAAATTTTCCAATATATGCTGGCTAGAGTTTTAAAAAAATTTCTTTTCATTGTCACTGCCGCCTGTCTCAACGATAAAAAAATGTATTATTACTTTTGTTTGAAACAATTTTTCCCCTTTCCTTTTTATTCCATTCCTTTCTAATAAATTTTCGTTATTTCACTTTTTTCCATCAATTCTCTATCAAAATCTGATGTTTATTTCTTATTTTCTATTTACTTTCCTTGCCCTATTACCATAGGTAAGAAAAGTATTGCTTTCCGAAAAAAATTAAGGTACCCAAATTTGTAAATCTCTATAATTTCTATTTCGAGGTCCCCTGAGCCCAAAAAAGTGGTTTCTGGGTATTGGTCTGTATGTGTGTGTGTGTGTGTGTGTGGTGTGTGTGTGTGTGTGTGTGTGTGTGTGCGTCTTTGTACACGATATCTCATCTCCTAATGAATGGAATAACTTGAAATTTGGAACTTAAGGTCCTTCCCCTATAAGGATCCGACACGAACAATTTCGATCGAATGCAATTGAAGATGGAGGCTAAAATGACGAAAATTTTGTCAAAAACAGGGTTATTTGCGATTTTCTCGAAAATGGCTCCAACGATTTTGAACAAATTCATACCTAAAATAGTCATCGTCAAGCTCTATCAACTGCCACAAGTCCCATATCTGTAAAAATTTCAGGAGCTCCGCCCCATTTAGGTGAGTTTGATTTTAGATTCCCAATTATCAGGCTTCAGATACAATTTAAACAAAAAATTCCAAATGGAAAAGATTGAGCATAAAAATCTCTATATTCAATGTTTCGTAACATTTCCACCTAACATTTTAAATAAGCTCGAAATTCGAGAAAATGTTGAGATGCGCGGGAACACTAGCGTCAGGTGATAAATTTTCATAACGGCAAGGAAAGTTGTGTGAGTGTGCCACTCCAGATTTTTGCAATTTGTATTTGTTTTCTTTCATCTTATACTTTTAAAATCTTTAAAGTGTAATATTTATTTTGTCTAAGTTTATTTATCTTCATAACTCGTATTTTTTCTGTAACTGGGCACCCGCCGAAAAACCTTCGGGTTTGGCAGGACCCTCAATTGTTTGTATTTCGAATAAAAATTTTGATTTGATTTGATTTATCATAAGCATTGTCATGTTTCAGTCATCTCCTAACTAGTTTAAAGTCTAAGGCTGGTCACACACCGATTAGTCAATTATGCTTTTATGCTTTGCACCGTATGCAATTATGCTTTGGAAAAAAGTAAAATATGAGTCTCTGAGGTATTTTTCTGATACAAGATTCTTCGACAACTCTGGATAACCTTGCAGAAACGAGATTTATGTGGTACTCCTAGGTCAACCTGTGATCAAACTTTGATCCCACGAATTGTGCCCTGGAACTTTTAACTATTAGGCTGATCACACACCGATTAGTCAAGACAAGACTAGTCACTATACTTCACATAGTTGCTTATGGAGCAACACACACTGATTAGTCATTGCAATTAGACATGTCTTCATTAGCAACCATGTGAAGTGTTGTGACTAAACGTGTCTTGTCTTGACTAACTGGTGTGTGCCTAGCCTTGGGCTGGATCCTAGATGGGGGAAGCTCCCTACACACAGAGATTCTTCATGAATGAGAGAGTGGCAATTTATCACCAACAATGGAAAGGACATGTTGAACGAATGTCAGCTGATAGGTTGCAGTCATCTCCTAACTAAAGGTGCATTTTCGTTTGTGCGTAAATTTCGGCAGTCGACGACGACAAGCATTTTTGACATTCATATTGTCCAAATTTCAAGTGTGCTAAAACAGCTGATCAAATAAAAAACCTGAAAAAAAACTCTCACACTAAACTAAATAAACCAAAGACCTTGAAGAGATATAGACCCACAATGCCTATGCCTTCCCAATGATAGCTCTTACTTGAAATTTAAGGCCGCCATTGAGGTATTTTAGCACGAGATATTATATCTATATATTTGTAATATTATGTATTACAAAGGCATTGGTATGTAATAATCTTATGGGTTGCCCCTCAATGGCCGATTTCAATTCCAAGTACGACACTAGCGCTGCATGTGAGTCTATGCATCTTCAAGGTCTTTGGAATAAAGAGACTGAAATAGCTTTTCCAGATGGAAATTACTGACGAGATATAGCAATTATTCAAATGCTAGAGAATTGATAAACCTATTATATTAAGCGAGCAATCTCTGTATTTATATATCTGGTTATTTTAATATCTGTCTATTTTTATATCTGGTTATTTTAATATCTGTCTATTTTTATATCTGGTTATTTATGTTTAACGGATCTCGAAAACGTCTCTAACGATTTTCACAAAATTTGAAACATAGTAGGTTTATGATTTAAAGATTCGATTGCACTAGGTCTCATCCTTGGGAAAACTTGCTGAAGAACATTGAAAGGATAATTCATCCTTGACTGAAACAGCTGTGGATAGTAAAAAAGTGATTGAGCGAGTGAGTATGTTAAAAATCAAAATATCACATCTCCAAAATTCATAAGTTGACATATAGCCAGCTGTGAAACATGAACAGGATCATTTTAGAGAATTGTGTTTTGTTCACCAATAAATAAAAATAACGAACGAAGGTCGATGCCCCGATATTTATTATAAAATGAGAATCCAAATTAAATGCTGTAATTCACCCCGAAGACTTCTGCTGTACTGCAAATATTATCTTTATAATATTTCCATCTAGCTGTTTCCCCTGTTGAAGTAAATGTGAAACAGTATAATTCTTTGCTTTAAAGGATCGGTAGGCCTATGCACCTGAAGTAAAGATCATGAGAAGACATCAGTTATTCATGAAGAACAGCTCTACTACAATAATGAAGATATGGATCGGTGAATTTGACATCAGAATTGAATTTGTTGTCAATATTTGCAGTAGCAGAAGTCTTCCAGGAGAACTACAGCATTTAAATTGGATTTTTGTTTGATGATAGTATTATTAAATAACTTTTCATTATTTGCTCCATATGGCCATACAGTTGATTTCACAATGTTTTTCGGATGTTCTTGTTTGTCTTGTGCATTCATGCAGTTCAAAAAGAACTAATTTCTCTGTTATTCTTCGACCAATCTTAATAAATAAGAAATCCTTGAAGTCTTGATAAAATTTGCTAACTTTTTAGTGACTTGTAAATTTTCTGTAAAGTGAACGGTTTTTGTGAAATCATGAATTTATAATGGCTGCCATTCACATCGAAAAATGTTTCTCATTTTTTAAGTTGAGTCTTTATAGCTTGAATATTTATTTATGACATTGTGTACAAATACTTTACATGAGGAAAGGCACAACAGGCTCATGCCCAAGTCTGTCCCATATCCAATTTATACTACACTGTCCAAATCAAAATATTCATGCCAAATTGCGGATTAATACATTCTGTTCTTGAGATAACAATTCCTAAGTGAAAAAAAAAATGTCAGCTATAAGGATAATCGCTAGTTTTAGACACTAAGGGCCGTTTGCACAGTATAGATTGCTAAACTCGATTAAGTTAATCGAGTTCAAGTTAATCTGAAAGTTTAAACTTGAATCGGTTTTCTCAGTGCATTTACTAATCCAGTTCAAATTAAACTAGTTTAGCGTTAAGTTGGTAATAGAATGTCATCGTTAATAATATCATAAGGCTGATTTTTACAGGAAATTTGTTATTTGTTTACAAACCATCAGTAAATTGAGGTTATGTAGCTACTATTTCCTCGTTCAAAATCCACAGAGCTGTAAGCTGTACGGTAATAAAAGTGGAAAGCAATAAAGAAATTCTTCAAAAAATGATGAAATGCTATATTACTATTAGAAATGAACTTATAATTAGTTGGTAACAAAAAATATATTCTAGAATGTAAGATAAGAACCTTATTCTGTTATTTAAATATACTACGTTCTTCCTCATTTATTAGAAATACTGTATCTCAGTAGTTATGTGTTATTAAAAACATGTTTTCTAATCAAAGACCACTGATAAGAGTTGTCTTATTTTCTATCAAGTGTTTTATTTAATCAAATACTAAATTGGCACTTGCTTTACTCAAGCAAACACGTTGAAAAATTCTCTATCATCCCAGGAATTTAAATGATTCGTTTTTGCCCAATTTTTCTCAATCCAAAATTTCTTAGCAGTCATCTTATCAATCGCATTAAAAACTTCTATCAATTCCTCCATTATA
Source organism: Nilaparvata lugens (assembly GCF_014356525.2). Classification (NCBI taxonomy): domain Eukaryota; kingdom Metazoa; phylum Arthropoda; class Insecta; order Hemiptera; family Delphacidae; genus Nilaparvata; species Nilaparvata lugens. The sequence goes on along the minus strand of NC_052512.1, from coordinate 6,179,604 downwards.
ATATTATTATTTTCACATTCAAATAATGATTCACTATAACTTAAATAATTATTATCGTCTACAGAAGCATTAAAAACAACCATCGAAAAATAATTAAAAATTTGTTTCCCCATCAAATCTTACAGTGATGTCTAGTTAATCCAAATTATTTGGTTGAAACCTCCTGTTTTGGAGGTTTAAACTTTCCCAGAGTTTAAACTCAATACAGAGTTCAAACTGATACTGCGCAAACGGAATTTTTGTTTAAACCAAAAAAAATCCAGATTTGGTTTAAGCTTTAGCTTAAAATTACACTGTGCAAACGGCCCTTAAAATACGATATTTTAGTCTCCTATCATCCAGAAACAATACCCTACAGTATTCGACACTACTTATGAAACACTCTGTATATGATTGCTTATAATACTCACATCAACACTGACGCAGATCCAAACTTGGATACTTTTGATGATGAAATATTCTTGTATGGTGTCGTAATTGAGCACATACTTGTCATCGCCAAAATACAAATAAATTTCTGTTAAGAACTGTCTCTTATTGGTAGGATTCCATTTGTCCAGAATACATCTTGAAAAAAACGTAAACATTGAAAACGTATTTGAGAAGAACCAATATTTCAAAATTTATTGAAAGAAAAAAATGTAATTCTTCTATGATGTGAAACAGTGCTACTGGATCTGAAACGATTTTAAAAAAAATTGGGAATTGAAGAAGTTTTGGGCAGTAGCCTGATTTTTCTTTTCCGATTACTGTATTGTTCACACCAATCGACGATTCTATTCTATTAGATTGAATATAATTCATCATACACATGATGAATATATGTGTATGATAAGTTATGTTAGATCTAATATAATCTATACGGATTAAGTTATTAACATTCTGTTAATAACTTTGGTGTAAACCCAGCTTTACAGGTCCAGTTATACAGGAAGTTTCTTTTTATGGAACACAACTATGATAAAGTCCTGTATTACGGGCTACTTCTAATACAGGCAAATTACTTGTAAATAAAATTGTTTCACAAGGAAAATTGTTTATGAAACACAAACTTTTAATAATTTTTACCGAACTTTTCAGTATTTTTAACAAAAACTTTTCCTGTATTACAGGACTTGTGACGTTTATGAAACAGGCCCCAGGCCTCAGTATCCATTAAAGAGATACATGTTATAATGGCAGTGGAGAAAGATAGAAGAACAACGTTGCCGATCCTCTGTCTAGTCAATGCATTCTTGACGGTAGCTGATACAGGCTTATTGATGTAATATTAATTGTTGATCTTCGTTTAGAATAATTAATTATATTTCAAGAAAGAAATTATTTTTTTCAATAATTTCATAATGGATTTTCATGATTAAGATGAAATATATTGTGAATTGATTATTCATTATATATTGTTGAAAAACAATCTGGCAACAGAACAAAGCGAGAAAGAGATAGCGCTATCCGCTTCGTTGAATGATAGACAAGGATAGCAATAACTTGCTAATCAAACACTGCCATTATAACGTGCACCTCACTATAAAAAAAGAGGAAGCAGTAGGCTGATTTGAAAATAATACATGGATATCATCGGGAAACGGCCTATATCTTGGAAGTTTGAAATCTCTAACCAGTCTGAAAGTGACAGAGTTGTCAATTATTCTCAAGTAAGTGCAATGCTGATTTTTTTCAGAGAAGAAGAAGAAGAAGAAGAAGAAGAAGAAGAAGAAGAAGAAGAAGAAGAAGAAGAAGAAGAAGAAGAAGAAGAAGAAGAAAAAGAAGAAGAAAAAGAAGAAGAAGACGAAAAAGAAGAAGCAGCTTACGTCATAGAGGTCTCCTGTAGCTCGCGTTCCCACTTGGATCCGACTTTCATTTTGATGTCGAATCCCTTGGCGATGTGCATGATGTCGATCTGATGCTTGGTGGTGTACTGCACTGCCGGCGCGATCTCCGACGTGATCTTATTGTCTGCATTGTCCTCCATCAGCTGCGTCTCAAGTCGCAGAGCGTGCACTCGCAGAATGTCCACTGACCAGTATTTCACTATTCTGCCGCTCACAGCTCCCGGCGGAGTCATCTCTCTGTTTCCAACACAAAATCACAACACCTTCAAGAGAGATCCACGTTATAATAAATAATAATAATATCTTCAGTTGTGTGTGTGTATGTGTGTGTGTGTGTGTGTGGTGTGTGTGTGTGTGTGTGTGTGTGTGTGTGTGTGTGTGTACACGATATCTCATCTCCCAATCAACGGAATGACTTGAAATTTGGAACTTAAGGTCCTTACACAATAAGGATCCGACACGAACAATTTCGATCGAATGCAATTCAAGATGACGGCTAAAATGGCGAAAATGTTGTCAAAAACAGGGTTTTTCGCGATTTTCTCGAAAACGGCTTCAACGATTTTGATCAAATCCATACCTAGAAAAGTCATCGATAAGCTCTATCAGCTGCCACAAGTCCCATATCTGTGAAAATTTCAGGAGCACTACACCATCTATGCAAAGTTTGATTTTAGATTTCCAATTATCAGGCTTCAGATAGAATTTAAACAAGAAATTTCAAGTGAAACAGATTGAGCATAAAAATCTCTACAATTAATGTTCAGTAGCATTTTCTCCTAGAATTGAAAATAAGCTCGAAATTCGAGAAAATGTTACTATTTCAATTGCAAACTGTTGGCAACTGTTGATTCTATTAAATCATTCACTATGAAGAAATAGCAGACTTCGTGTGTCTGCAGCGCTATTGTCCTGTCACCAGCTGGCCCAGATCTAAGAAAAGTAGACTTGAGATGTGCGTGAGCACTAGCTTCAGTTGATCAATTTCCATAACGGCAAGGGAAGTTGTGTGAGTGCACCACACCAGATCTTTTTTTGTTATAAAAGCTGGAAGCTTTTTTTATTCTAAATTTGTATTGCTGATAGAATAAATGATAGTTCAGTAGTTCATGCAAGAGCTTCAAGCCAAGCAAGTGTCTCAAACATCTCACAAGACCAAACAAAGCCATTATATGTCAAACAATTTCAAAACATTGTCGTAGATAATTTAATGAATCAATAATATTCAATTTGATTAGAAATGAATCAGTAGCTCATACAACCATACAATATGTCCATAAAGTCAGTCAATATTTTTTTTTCTCTTTACAATGAGTGTGTTTCAGAGAAACGGGAAATTTTTGAAGGTTAATATTTTCAAGAAAAGCAAATCTTAAAATTGAGTTTTTCATATCATCCAATAGTAAAAATAATGCCATTTCAGAATAAATACCGAAACATTCATTTTTGGAAGATGACATCTTGCAGGTGTGTTCCTTTTCTACGCAAACGTTCCTGTACTCTCTTCATCACATTGTCCATGTTTTGACGTAACATAACAACTGTAATTTCCGAAATCGCTTCTCGGATCTTGGCTTTCAATTCTTCCGTTGTTGCAGGTCGACTAAGGAACACTTTGCTTTCAAGGTGACCCCAGAAAAATAAATCAAAAGATGACAAATCAGGGGATCTGGGAGTACATGGAATGTTACCATTTCTTGGAATTACATCGATATTCGTGCAGTGTGACGTAGTGCATTTATGAGGGTACGCGACAAGGTGCCAACCCCGACTACTTGACATCCAGACTAGTTGTCCCCTTTTAAAACCGGTTTTTAGGGGACAAGTAGACGTGAGCCATACCCGTCTAGTTGTATCCTTTCTGAGGAGGTGATAACTAGTCGAGGGGACACCCTCACGTGAGGGTGCAAGGTGTCAAGTTGTCGTTTACGGTCATGACTAGTTGGCACCTTTGGTCCAGTAGGTGTCAAGTAGTCGGGGGGACAACTTGAAGGCAATGGCATATTTTTACGAGGGTACAAGTAGTTGCCTATGGCCAAAATGACCAGGTGTCAAGTAGTCGGGGTGACAACTAGACGGCTACCCATCCATGATAACTAAAACTAAATGGCAAGGTTTTGTTGACACTTGACAGGTTGACATACGTTATTCAGTAGTAGCAATCGCCCACGGCTACCAAAA